>NW_006922238.1:850711-853259 GCF_000298275.1 Orycteropus afer afer
GACATCTAGTTAACACTCATTCATGTTAAAAAACACATACACACAGAGAAAAAGGAATAAAAGATAAACCTCTATATTTGATTTTTTTTTTTTTTAAATCATCTACAACACCCTATGTTGTTATTGTTAGGGTGCTGTCAAATTGAGGTTAGTTCAGACTCATACCATGCCCCATGTACAGTAGAACAAAACCCAGCCAGGTCCTACATCATCCTCACAATCATTGCTATGTTTGACCCCATGGTTGCAGCCACTATGTCAATCTATCTCATTGTGATCCTTCTTGTTTTCCACTGTCACTCTACCAACCATGATGATATGCTTCTTCTGGGTCTGATCCTTCCTGATAATATTAAAGAAGTACAATGGAGTCTTTCCACCTTCTCTTCTAAGGAGTATTCTGGCCACACCTCTTCCAAGAGATATTTGATGGTTCTTCTGGCAGTCCATGGTATATGTGATATTCTTTAACAACACCATAAGTTAAACACATCAATCTTTCTTCAGTATTCCTTATATATTGTCCAGCTTTTACATGTATATGAGGTGAATGAAAAATACCATAGCTTAGGTCAGGCAAACCTTGGTCCTGAAAGTGACATACTTGCTTTTTAACACTTTTAAGAGTTCTTTTGCAACAGATTTTACCAACATAATACATCCTTTCATTTTCTGACTGTTGCAGATGTCGGGAAGGAATACACAGAGTCACTGCACCAAAAACAATTTATCTAAAAGGATGTTTACCTGTGTTTTATTGACTACTCTAAGCATTTGATTGTATGGATCATAACATTAAATATTGTGAATAATGGGAAGTCTAAAACTTAACTATACTATAATATCCCATACCTGACATTATATAATATTTATATAAGGATATTTAATAATGAAAGGCTGAATGATCTCCAATTAAGATACAAACAAGGCAAAAATTTCTGCTGGTGCAACTCTTATAAAACAAAACACGGTGGTTGCTTTTGCCAATATAATAATATAAGAAAAATAAAAGGATAGTAAAGAAGGTACAAATCTGTTCTTTTATGTAAATGGTTTGACTATCCACACAGAAAATTCCAAGGAATTGAAATAAGTATTCTTAGAATTTGCAGATAAAGTCATCAAGTTTCCTGCATTCAAAGTAAACATATTGTTGTTGTTATGTGCCATGGAGTTGGGCACAACTCATAGCGATCCCTTCTTGGGTTTCCGAGGCAGTATCACTATGGATGTAGATTGCCTAACCTTCCTTCTGAGGAAAAAAATAAATAAATTTTATTTCTACATATAGAAATGAACACATGAACTCCAAAATTGTAAATACAATACAATTTGTAGTCATTGAAAAATAATTAAATACTCTGGCATAAATCTAACAAAATATATATGAGAATTGTATGCTGACAACTAGAAAACACTGATGAAATAAATGAAATAAATAAATAAATGGAGAGAAATTCTATGCTTATGGATTGGAAAATTCAACATACTAAAGACAATTTTTTTCCAAAATTTGTATATAGGTTTAACAAGTGTATTATCAAATTTTACCAATATTTTTGAATTGTTCTAAATATAAATCAAAATTATTCTAAAATTCTTAGGGAAAGACAAAAGATGTAGAATCACTAAAATAATCTTTAAAAAGAAGTATGAAGTGGGATTATTCATTCCACTTTATTGGAAGACTATAAAGGCACTTGACTGCTAACCAGAAGGCTGGCAATTCAAACCCACCAGCCACTCCTCCGAAGAAGGGTTGGGAAATCTACTTCTGTAGTGATACCACCTTGGAAACCCAAGGAGGGGTTGCTATGAGTTGGGTCTGTCTCTATGGCACATAACCACAATGAAACCACAATAATCAAGACTCCCTAGTGTTTGCAGAGAAGTAGATCAATAGATAAATTGTATAGACTAGAGAAACCAGAAATCTACTGAGACAAATATGCCAAACTGATAATTTGCAAAGGTGCAAAAGCAGTTCAATGGAGGGAATATAGCATTTTAAGCAAATGATGTTACAGAAATTTGGACCAATATTGGCAAAATATAACAAACAAATAAAAACCCAGCAAAAGTTTCATATGTTATTCAAAAAATTAACTTTACATAGACCACAGACTTAAGTGTAAAATATAAAGTTACAATATTTTCAGGAAAAAAATAAAATAAAATGTAAGATGATTTTCAAAATCTATTCCAAAGAGTTCCTAGAATTAACATCAAAATCATGGTCCATATAAAGAGAATTTGATAAATTGAACTATTTCAAAATTAAAAATTATTCTTTGCAAAGCACCCTTTTAAGAGGATGAAAATACAAGCCCTAAGCAAATCACTTATTCAACAAAGGACTCATGTATAGAATATATAAAGAACTGAAAATTCAACATTTAAAAAGATTATCAACCACCAAATGGGCAAAAGACATGAAGGAATATATCATTGAAGAAGATATGCAGATGGCATATAAAACTAGAAAAAGTTAACCATTATGAAAATGTAAATTAAAATCACAATAAATTACTACACATCAATCAAAATG
>NW_006922238.1:853664-861153 GCF_000298275.1 Orycteropus afer afer
AAAAAAGAAAAAAAAGAGAGAACCAGGCTTTTATATATGTACTGTATCAATGTTAATATCCAGTTCATGATAATATAGTTTAGTTGGTATTAAACAGGAAAACTGAGCAGAGAGTGTAAGGAATCTCTCCGAACTATATATGAATCTACAATTATATTAAAACAAAGCATTTAATTCAAAAATAAAACAGAAACACAGTGAAAATAATTAGAATAAATAAATGTACACTCAATTAAAACAGAATTTGCCATCATAGAAATTATGTTGTTAGGTGCTGTCAGTTTGGCTCCCACTCATAGTGACCCTATGTACAACAGAACAAAACACTGCTTGGTCCTGTGCCAGCCTCACAATCCTTGCTATACCTGAGCTCATCGTTGCAGCCACTGTGTCAATCAATCTCATCGAGAGTCTTGCCCTTCCTTGATGACTCTATACTTTATCAAGCATGATATCTTTCTCCCAGGAATGGTTCCTTCTGACAACATGAGCAAAGTAAGTGAGATGAAGTCTGGCTCTTCTCTCTTTCAAAAGGATTCAGGCTGAACTTCTTCCAGGAGACATTTGTATGTTCTTCTGCCAGTACATGGTATTTTCAGTGTTGTTTGCGAACATCACAATTCAAAGTTATGAACTCTTTTTTGGTCTTCCCTATTCATTGTCCAGGTTTCACATGCATATGAAGCTATTCAAAATATGATGGCTTGGTTAAGTGTACATTAGTCTTCAAAGTTCATCAGTCTGTCTAATGTGGTGGCTTGAGTGCTGCTGTGAGACTGGAGGCTGTGTCACCAGTATTTCAAACCTCAGAGGGCTCACCCATGAGTGAACAAGTTTCAGCAGAGCTTCCAGACTAAGGAATCAGAAGAATGAAGGGGTCGTCCACTTCTCAAAGAATTGACCAGTGAAAACCTTATGGATAGCAGTGAAACACTGTCTAACATATTACTAGAAAACTTTTTGAAAAGCTCTGAAACATTATACAATATAATGCCAGATGATGAGCCAGAAGCCACTCAAAATATGACTGGGGAAAAGCTGCCTCCTAAAAGTAGAGTGGACCTTAATGATGTGAATGAAGTAAGCTTTCATGACCTCTATCTGCTTATGTGGCATGATTCAAAATGAGGAGAAACAGCTGCAAACATCCATTAACAATCAGAATATGGAATGCATGAAACATGAATTTAGGAAAATTGCAAGTTGTCAAAAATGAAATGGAATGCATAAAGATCAATATCCTAGGTATTGGTGAGCTGCAATGGACTAGTTTTTAACCATTTTGAATCAGAAAACCTTATGACCTAGTATGCTGGGAACAACAAATTGAAGAGGAATGGTGTCAGATTCATTGTCACAAAGAATGTTTCAAGATGTATCCTGAAGTACAATGATGTCAATTTTAGGATAATAACCATATGCATGCAAGGAAGACCAGTTAATATTACTAATATTCAAATTTATGCACCAAACACCAAAGCCAAAGACAAACTAATTGACAATTTTTCAACTTTGTAGTCTGAAATTGTCCAAACATGTAATTAAGATATTTTGATTATTACTGGTGATTGAAATGCAAAAATTGGAAACAAAGAAGAATCACTGATAGTTGGAAAATATGGCTTTGGTGATAGAAATGACTCTAGACATTGCATGGTAGAATTTTGCAAACCCAATGACTTATTAATTGCTAATATCTTTTTTCAGCAACATAAATAGAGGCTATTCACATGTACTTTGCTAGACGGAGTACACAGCATTCAGATTGACTACATTTGTGGAAAGAGGTGATGGAGAAGCTCAATATCTTCAGCAAAAGAAAGACCAGGAACTGATTGTGGAATAGACCATTAGCTGCTCATAGGCAATTTCAAGTTGAAGATGGATATGAATAAAACAAGTCTATGAGAGCCAAAAATATGACTTTGATTATATCCATCTTGAATGTAGAGATGATCTAAAGAATAGATTTGATGCATTGAAAACCAGTGACTGAAAACCAAACAAATTGCAGGATGACATCAAGAATATCATCCATGATGAAAGAAAAAGGTCATTAAAAATACAGGAAAGGAAGAAAAGACTAAAATGGATGTCAGAATAGACTCTGAAACTTGTTTTTGAATGAAGACCAGCTAAAGCAAATGGAAGAAATAATAAGATAAAAGAATTGAACCAAAGATTTTAAAGAAACTTCAGAAGACAAAGTCATTATTGTAATGAAATGTGTAAAGACCTGGAGTTAGAGAACCAAAGGGGAAGAACATGCTCAGCATTTCTCAAACTGAATGAACTGAGAAAAAAAATTAAAGCCTCAAGTTGCAATATTGAAGGATACTATGGACAAAATATTTGATAATGCAGGAAACATCAAAAGAAGATGGAAGGAATACACAGTCAGTGTACCAAAAAGAATTGATTGATGTTTATCCATTTCAGGAAGTGGAATATGACCAAGAAGCAATGGTACTGAAGGAAGAATTTGAAGCTGCACTGAAGGAATTGACAAAGAACCAGGCTCCAGATATTGATTCTCAGTGGAAATACCCACTGAGATATTTCAACAAACAGATGCCATGCTGGAGGCACTCACTCGTCTATGTCAAGAAATTTGGAAGAAAGCTACCTGGCTAGGTGACTGGAAGAAGTCCATATTTGTACCCATTCCAAAGAAATGTGATTCCATAGAATGTGGATATTATCAAACAATATCATTATTATCACATACAAGTAAAATCTTGCTGAAAATAATTCAAAAATGGTTGCAGCAGTGTATTGACAGGGATCTTCCAGAAATGCAAGGTGGATTCAGAAGAAGATGTGGAAAGGGGGATAACATTGCTGGTGTCAGGTGGATCTTGACTGAAAGCAAAGAATACCATTAAGATGTTTACTTGTGGTTTATTAACTATGCAAAAACATTTGATTGGGTGGATCATAGCAAATTATGTATAGCATTGAGAAAAATGGGAATTCCAGAACTCTTCATTGTGCTCATGAAGAGAACCTATACAAAAACCAGGAGGCTGTCATTCAAACAGAACAAGAAAATACTGTATGGTTGAAAATCAGAAAGGGAGTGTATCAGGATTGTACCATTTCACCATACTTAATTATTCTGTATGCTAAGCAAATGTTTTGGTTACCTAGTGCAGCTCTGAAAAGAGTATACCACAAATGGGTTGATGGCTTTAACAAACAGAATTTATTCTTACAATTTCTAGGCTTTAAGTCTGAGTTCAAAGTGACAGGCTGTAGGGGCTGGGTGAAAGCCCCTCAATCTTGGGCTTCAACTCTGCCTCCTACTTCTGGCTCACTGAAGCTGGAGGCTTTTCTTCACTCAGTTGCTGAGGCTGACAAACCCAAGGTTGAGAAGTAAGAAGGTACAGTCCCAATGTTACCAAACCATATGGCAGGCCATTAATTCAAGTCTGTTAAAAATCCCAAGATTGGCAGAGCATGACAGGCTGCTGAACAAAACTCAGCTACATGCAGGGTTCAAGCATGCCACAAGCTGGAGACCATTTGGAAACCTGCTCCTTATATATGGAAATCAGACAATATCCCTAAAACAGCTACTCAGCTGCTTGTGGAAGATCCCACCATGGAGATGATTGCCAGTCTCATCATGGGGAACAACTACGACCAGCTTCCAAGCCACTCAACCAGGTCCAGCCAAGTTGAAACATAACCTTAACTACCACAGTAAATAATCCAACTATCTGGACTATATGAGGAAGTACATGGTATCAGAAGGATGACTCATTAATAACCTGTGATATGCAGATGACAAAACTTTGCTTGCTGAAAGTAAAGATGACCTGAAACACTTACTAATGAATGTTAAAGACTACAGTCTGCAGTATGGAGTACTACACCTCAACACAAAGAAAACTAAAATCCTCACAACTGGTCCAATAAGCAGCATTACAATACAAGGTTAAAAGATTGAATTTTTCAAAGATTTCCTATTACTTGGATCCACATTCAGTATCCATGAAAGCAGCAGTCAAGAAATCAGACAACATACTGCACTTGACAAATCTGCTGCAAAAGGGCTCTTTAAAGTACTGAAGGTCAAAGATGTTTCTTTGAAGACTAAGGTGTGCCTAACCCAAGCCATAGCATTTTCAATCACCTTATATCATGTGAAAGTTGGACAAATGAACATGAAGAGGTGAAGAAGAGTTACTGCTTTTGAGTTGCAGTGTTGGCATAGAATATTGAAGGTACTGTAGACTGCTAAAAGAACTAACAAATCTGCCCTGGAGGAAGTGCAGCCAAAATGCTCCTTGGAAACGAGAATGACCAGACTTCGTCTCATCTACTTTGGTCATGCTGTCAGAAGGGACCATTCCCTGGAGAAGAATATCATGCTTGGTAATGTGGAGGGTCAACAAAAAAGGGGAAGGTCCTCAATGAGATGAATTAACATAGTCGCTACAAATATGGTCTCTGGTATAACAGGGATTGTGAAGCTTGCACAGGACCAGGTAGTGTTTCATTCTGTTGTACGTAGGTTCTCTATGAGTTGGAGCCAACTCAATGGCACCTAACAACTGATGACAACAGTCTTCAAAGTGAAATCTTCAGATATATTCTAGATGGTCACAGGGAATCACTGCATTTTTTTCCCCTCATGAAATCCCTGGTTTAATTCACTATTAGAGCCTGTATTAAGAATTTGTATAAATATCATCATCCTGATAAGAATGTAAGATTTAGGTGGTAGCATCAGGACTTGTGGTTTATATCAGCATTGTTATATATTTTTCATGTTGATAAGTCACAAGAACAAACACAGTTTTCAACTTCAAATCCTTTATTCAAATAATTAAAACTGAACAAGCTTACAAATAATCTAGTCACTATTTTCATGTAATAAAGTATTTGCCAATGGTCTAATAAGATCCGGCCTTTGATAGATCCACAAATCATAAATTGAAATAATTTTCCTTTTCCTGGGGCAAGGATGGTGGGGTGAAGGTGAATGCAATTTTATCAATTTTGGGGACAAATGTAGAGGGAATTGAGATTATTTCTTCTTCTTCTTCTTCTCCTTTTTTTTTTTAATCCCAAGTTTTTCCTAAATATTTTATGTGTTGGTCTACATTTTCCAGATAATTACCTCTATTCTCTACAGGGTAGTTACTATGCACTTGGCTCTGTATTCATTCCCTTTACCTTTCTTGCTTTCCATGTCTATAAAGAAGTCATTGTATCCACTGAAGCATTTATGGCCCACAGGTAATGATTCATTTATGTTACCCAGTGAAGTAACTGTTCTATACTAGTAAGCAGGGGTGCCCATACACACTAAGCAGCATTTGGCAACTTGAGTAATCAAAGCGATAGCATCCACTTGTGCATATAAAACTCATTTTAAAAAGTTCAAAGTTCTTTTCTGAAAACTATTATAGATTCAAGGCTGATTAAATTGTACTTTTTAAAATTTTTTTCTTAGTGGCTTTAGGAAAGAAATTTGTTGAACTAAGTGAGAAATACAATTACTCCTATTTTGTGTGGTCAAGCTCTAATTTGCAATCAGGATTTCAAGGAAACAAAGCCCTAATTGTGGATCCATTATACATCTTATTTAGCAGCTTTGAAGTAGGATGGTGAATCATTTAGGCAACATAAAAGTTATAAAGAAAGGAAAGGTATCAAAGCTATTATTGCTGTGAAAATAAAGAACTAAAAAAATAATGATTACTATATATTATCTTACTTTTTACACAATAATATATCCAAAATCAATATATATATATTTTTGGCAAGTTGAGAGGAAAAAAGAGTTTAAAATTTAAATATATATAATTTTATCTGCATATTAAACAACAAACACCCTTGTGTCAGGATACAATGAAATAATACAAATGTCTCTAAAATTTCTATTTTGATAAGTATATCTTTCCCCACTTATTTTCTTTTTCACAAGTTCATAAAAAAAAAATTTACAGATGCCACATTGTAGGTTTTAATTCTTTGATGCACTTCCCATTGGCTAGGTAATCATTTTTTTTTTACTGTAAATTTGTCCTTTCTTCATTTTCTATAATGAGAATTATAAATTGTCTGTGGAATGCTCTGAAAGCAAACCATGACATAGATTATGAAATGTCTACTGATCTCCTTTCCTTTTTGATGTCTTTGATAATTTTTTAATAAATAAAATGTAAAGAGTAAAGATTATTTTATAAAAAAAGGTTCATGTTCACTAGAATACTTGATGAAAAACAGATCAAATGAGACTAGTAAATTACTTCCTAAATATGAGAGAGAAAATACATAATTTTTTGCATATTTTTGTTGTATATACATCCACACCTTGTACAAATGTGGATGGGTCAAACAAATTAGATGGTCTAAGGGGTAAAATTAAAAAAATTAAATTTAGATTATTCTGAGGGCTACTGTGTTTTTATGACTTAAACATATTTTAATATAAATATTTGCTGCAATGTGAAAAAATAATTTGAAACTGACCTTGGAAGATAAGATTCAAATACCTCAGGGGCTCTTTCCAATACTCCTGTCCCAGGAAGGGGCCAGAAGAACACTGCTGTATTCCATGAGCCTCAAGAACTCTAGTCCAAAGCCTCCAGTGGTCATACATAAGGACTTTTTTCATTAGCTGATACCTTATGTTTATACTGCCAAAAGCAAGTAACACATGTATGCTTTGGCAAAGGATCAGAATCATTCCATTAATTATCTTTATTATGTAATAAACCTTTTATATTTTGATCTAAAATATTTTCCATAAAATGAAAACTAATATCATTTAATTTATATCTAATCTTACACACCATTTTATTGGCCCAGGTTACTGACATATATAACATCTGAAAGCATATATAAATATTAAGCATTTTCTTGGGTTCATTAAAAGTAAGAAAATAGTTTACATCAGCACAGAAAATGAAATTATGACTTCATGTTAAAAGGTGATATTTCCTTTGTTCCAGAGAGGCTATAAAAGTCTATGCTATAGTGACAATCAATCTAAACTTCAGACATGGAATTTTGCCACTTCAGTTCTTTTCAGGCTGTGTCATTAGTTGAAAAATTCCCCAAGGTTTATTTACATTTTAAGATTTTTTTCCCAACTCTTAAAAAGAACACTTTCAAATAAAATTCCCTACCCTTATAGCTAAAGTAATCAGTGAATCTTAATTTGTTTTGACTGCATTCATTATTTAAAGCCCTGTTACCCAGAATGCCTGACTGGCAGTGGAAATTTTCCACATTGTAAGCTGTTTCTGTCTTGGATTTAAAACCTAGTGTTGCATCTCTCATACTATGCTTTTAGTATCAGCGAAAAGATTCTGAAACTCTTAGCAATATCATTTTGCCAAAGTCTTCTTATACTGTGATCTTAGCAATATAAATGTTCAAATGTACCTAAGTTAAATGGGCAAAAAACTATTTGGAGTACAATTACTTTACTTTTACTGACATATTGATATATTTCTTGTTTTCACCTTAT
>NW_006922238.1:864576-876698 GCF_000298275.1 Orycteropus afer afer
GATGTCATGCTTGGTAGGGTGGAGGGTCGACGAAAGAGGGGGGCACCTTCAACGAGATGGATTGATACGGTGGCTGCGATGATGGGATCAAGTATAGCAGGGATTGTGGGGCTGGCGCGGGATCGGGCGGTGTTTCGTTCTGCTGTGCATGGGATCGCTATGAGTCGGAAACGACTAGACGGCACTTAACAACAACAACAACAAGAATTTAGCAAAAAGATGAGAGGTTGTGCTTGTCATTTTCATAAATATATTACATGATTTTGCATTGATAATCTTTAAAAATCTAGATTTTATTATATGTTAAGAAGAAGAGATGAGCAAAATGGGTTTGAATATGCAAAAAGATGATTTATTAAATTATATATCAAAACATAACATCTAGCATTGGGTTAGTATGGGAATTTCAGAACATTTAACTCTGCTCCTGTAGAACTTGCACATAGATCAAGAAGCAGATATTTGAACAGAAAAAGAGTATATTATACAGCATAAAATCAAGTAAGGTGTACATCAGGATTGTATCCTTTTAAAATACTTATGCAATCTGTCCACCACTAACCTGTCAGTTTATCATACTGTGCTGGCTTGGGTGTTGCTGTAAGGCTGGAGGCTATGCCACTGGTATTTCAGATACCAACAGGGTCTTCTATGGGGACAGGTTTCAGAGAATTTCCAGACTGCAATAGACTAGGAAGAAGGATGGGGCCATCCACTTCTGGAAAAATTTTCCAGTGAAAACCTTGTGAATAGTGGTAACACACCATCTGATACATTATTGGAAAACTTTATGAATAGCCCTGAAACATTTCTGATGTACCAGAAGATGAGCCCCTCAGGTTGGAAGACACATAATATATGACAGGTGAAGAGCTGCATATTCAAAAGAGAGTTGACCTTAATGATATGGATGGAGTAAAGCTTTTGGGACCTTTATTTGCTGATGGAACCTGACTCAAAAATGGGAAGAAAAAGCTGAAAATATCCACTAATAACTGGACATCTGAAGTGTGAATTTAGGAAAATTAGAAGTTGTAAATAAGTGAAATGGACCACACAAAAGTGGTTCTTCTAGGCACTAGAGAGTTGAAATTGATTGGAATTGGTCATTTTGAATCAGAAAATCCTATTGTCTACCATGCCAGGAATGACAAAATGAAGATGAATGGTATTGCATTCATGGTCAAAAAGAATGTTTCAAGATTGGTATCCTGAAGCAAAATACTGTTAGTGACAAGATAATATCCATATGTCTACAGGAAGTTAATATCACTGTTATTCAAATGCATGCAAGAACCACTAAAGCCAATGATAAAGAAACTGAAGACTTTAATCACCTTCTGTAGCTGAACTTGACCAAATGTGCAATTGATAGGTATTATTACTGGTGATTGAAATGAGAAAGTTGGAAACAAAAGAAAATCATTGGTAGTTGAAAAACATGGCCTTGGTGATGGAAATGACACTGGAGATTGCATGATAGAATTTTGCAAGACCAAAGATTTATTCATTGCAAATACTTTTTCAACAACATAAAGGGTGACTATGTAAGTGGACCTTGTCATATGGAATACAGAGAAATCAGACAGACTATATCTGTGAAAAGGAGCTCTGGTAGCATAGTGCCTAAGGCACTTGACTGCTAACCAGAAGGCTGGCAGTTCAAATCCATGAGCCACTCCTCAGAAAGAAGGTTGGGCAATCTACTTCTGTAGTGATACTGCCTTGGAAGCCCAAGAATGAGTCTCTATGAATCGGGTCTGACTCGACAGCACATAACAACACAAGAACAATATCTTTGGAAAGAGACAATGCAGAAACTCAGTATGTTTAGTCAAAACAAGACCAGGGGTTGATTGTGGAACAAGCCATCAATTGCTCATATAGAAGTTGAAAATGAAGCTGAAGATAATTAAAACAAGTCCCTGAGATCCAAACTATGACCTTGATTCCATCTCACCTAAATATAGAGACCATCTGAAGAGTAGATTTAATGCATTGAACACCAGTGACTGAAGACCAGATGAGTTGTAAAGTGACGTAAAAATGACATATATGAAGAAAGCAAACAGTCACTAAAAAGACAGAAAAGGAAGAAAAGACCAAAATGGATGTAGAAAGAAACTCTGAAACTTGGTCTTTAGTAGAAAGTAGCTAAAGAAAATTGAAGTAATTGTGAAATAAAAGAAAGGAACAAAAGATTTCAAAGGACAGCTTGAGAAGACAAACTAAAGTATTATAATGAAATGTGCAAATAACTGGAGTTTGAAAACCAAGAGAAAAACAGTCAGCATGTATCAAGGTGAAAGAACTGAAGAAAATTTTCAAGTCTCAAGTTGTAATATTAGTGATTCTATGGACAAAATATCGAAAGATGCAAGAAGCATCAAAAGATGGAAGGAATAGTCAGTCACTATACCAAGAAGAATTAGTCTGTGTTCAACTATTTCAGGAGGTAGCATATAATCACACCACCTGTCTGTCAGTTTGTCATAGCTTGTGTGTTCCTGTAAGGCTGGAGGCTATGCCAGTGGTATTGCAAATACCAGAAGATGGGCAGTTTTCAGTAGAGCTTCCAGACTAAGACACTCTGAAGAAGGAAAGGACCATTCACTTCTCAAGGAATTTGTCAGTGAAAGCCTTATGAATAATAGTGAAACACTGTCTCATATATTACTGGAAAAATTTTATGAATAGCCCTGAAATGTTGTCCAATATAGTGCCATAACATGAGCCCCTCAGGTTAGAAGGCACTCAAAACACAACTGGGGAAGAGCTGCCTCCACAGGATAGAGCTGATCTTAATGATGTGGATAGAGTAAAGCTTTCGGGACCTCAATTTGCAGATGTGGCACAACTCAAAATGAGAAAAAACAGGTGCAAACATCCATTAATATTGAGAACATGAAATGTATGAAGCATGAATGTAGGAAAATTGGAAGTTGTGAAAATGAAATAGAATACATAAAGATCAATATCCTAGATATTAGTGTATTGAAGTGGGCTGGTTTTTGCCATTTTAAATCAAGCAACCACATGATTTATATGCCAGGGATGGTAAATTGAAGAGGAATGGCTTGGCATTCATCATCACAAAGAAGGTTTTAAGATCTATCTTGAAGTACAATGCTATCAGTGATAGGATAATATCCATTACACTTACCAGGTAGACTAGTTAAAACTACTATTATTCGAATTTATGCACCAATCACCAAAGCCAAAGATGAGAAAATTGAAGATTTTTGCTAACTTCTGAAGTCTGAAATTGAACAAACATACAATCAAGATGTGTTGATTATTACTGGTGATTTGAATGTAAAAGTAGAAAACAAAGAAAAATCAATGGCAGTTGGAAAAATGGCCTTGATGATAGAAATAACTCTGGATATTGCACAATATAATTTTGCAAGACCAACAACTTATTCATTTCATGTACCTTTTTTCAGCAACATATATGGTAGCTCCACACTTGGACTGTCTCAGATGGAGTACACAGGAATCAGATAAATGACATCTGTGCAAAGAGAGGATGGACATGCCCAACATCTACAGCCAAAACAAGGCCAGGAGCTGACTGTAGAACAGATCATCAAATGCTCACAAGTTGAAGCCAAAGACAACTAAACAAGTCCTCAAAAGCTAAAATATGACCTTGAGTACATCCCACCTGAATTTAGAGACCATCTAAAGAACAGCTTTGACACAATGAACAGCAATGACTGAAAACCAGAGGAACTGTGGGATAACATCAAGAACATTGTTCTGGTTACTTGGTGCCACTCTGACAGGAATATACCACAAATGGGATAGCCTTAACAAACAGGAATTTATTTTCTTACAGTTTGGGAGGCTGAAAATCCAAGTTCAAAGTGTCAAGCTCTAGGGGTTGAGTGAAAGCCCTCAACCTTGGAAGACATATATCTGGCCACCTGACTAGAAGATATAAATATTTTTATTCATTCCATGAAAGAGGATCCAACAGAATGTGGAAATAAATGAATGTGGAACAACATCATCAATATCACATGCAAGTAAAATTTTGCTGAACATAATTGAAAAGCAGTTGCAGCAGTATATTGACAGGGAAATTCCAGAAATTAATGCTGAATTCATAAGAGGAAATGGGACAAGTAATATCATTGTTGATGTCAGATGGATCTTGGCTAAAAGTAAAGAATATTTGTTTACCTGTTTTTTATTGACTATGCAAAGACATGTGACTGTGTGAATCATAAAAAAAATTATGGATAGCATTATGAAGACTGGGGATTCCATAACACTTGATTGTGCTCATGAGGAACCTGTGCAAGGACAAAGACTCTTCCTTTGAACAGAATAAGGAGATGCTCCATGGTTTAAAATAAGCAAGGTTGTACATCAGGATTATAATTCACCATCCTTACTCAATCAGTATGCTGAGCAAATAATCTAAGAAGCTAGATTGTACGAAGAAGTACATGGTATCAGGATTGGAGGAAGACTCATTAACAATCAGCAATATGGAGATAACACAACTTTGCTTGCTGAAAGTGAGGATGACTCGAAGCTCTTACTGGTGAAGATCAAATAGTACAATACAGTCTTCAGTATGGTTTACACTTCAACATAAGGAAAATTAAAATCCTTACAATTGGACCAACAAGCAACATTACAATAAATGAAGAAAAGATTGAAGTTGCCAGGGATTTCATTTTCTTGGATCCACAGTTAACACCCATGGAAACACCAGTCAATAAATCAGACATCATATTGTACTTGGCTGATCCATTGCAAAAGGTCACTTTAAATGATAGAAGAGCAAATATGTCACTTTGAAGACTAAGGTGTGCCTAACCCAAGCCATGGTATTTTCAATCACCTAATATGTACATGAAAGCTGGACAAATAGTAAGGAAGACTGAAGAAGAGTTGATGCCTGTGATTTGCATCGTTGGTAAAGAATACTGACAATACCATGGGCTGACAGAATAACAAACAAAGCTGTCCCAGAAGAAGGGCAGGCAGAATGCTCTTTGATGGCAAGAATGGCCAGACTTAGTCTTATCTATTTTGGTCATGTTATCAGAAGGGACCGTTCCCTGGAGAAGGATATCATGCTTGGTAAAGTAGTTGTTGTTGTGTTGTTATTTGCCATCAAGTTGGACCTGACTCAGCAACCCCTCCTTGGGTTTCTGAGGCAGTATCACTACAGAATTAGATTGCCCAACCTTCTTTCTGAGGAGTGGCTGGTGGGTTTGAACTGCCAGCCTTCTGGTTAGCAGTCAAGTGCCTTAGGCACTACACTACCATAGCTCCTTGGTAAAGTAGAGGACTAGTGAAAAAGGAGAAAACTCTCACCAAGATAAGTTGACACAGAGGCTGAAGGACAGGCTCAATCAGAGTAAGATTTGTAAGGATCACCCTTAACCTGGCAGTGTTCTTTCTGTTGTACATGGGGTTGTTATGAGACAGAGCCAACTCCATGGCACCTACCAACAACAACAATATTTAATCTGTATTCTGCCAAATAAGCTGAGAAGCTGGACTATACAAAGAAGATGCATTGCCTCGTTAACAACCTGAGATATGTAGATTATCTACTTGCTTGACAAAAGTGAAGACGACATGAATTTAACATTCACTGATGAAGATCAATGATCACAGCCTTCATTACAGATTATACCTCAACATAAAGAAAATAAAAATCCTCACAACTGAACCAATAAATATCATGATAAATTGCAGAGAAATTGGAGTTTCAAGGATTTTTCTCATTCAATCAACAATCAATTCCCATGGAAACAGGACTTAAGAAATCAAATGATGTTTGGTATTGGGAAAATCTTCTGCAAAAGACCTCTTTAAAGTGCAAAGATGTCACTTTGATGCCTAATATTTTTCTGACTGATTCCATGGCCTTTTCAATCATCTCATATTCCTATAAAAGTTACATAATGAAAAAAGAAAACAAAATAATAATTAAACATTTGAATTGTGTTGGTGAAGAATATTGAATATACCATGGACTTCCAGAAGAGCAAATAAAATTGCCTTAGAGGAAGAACAGCAGAGCCAGAATACTCCTTAGAAGTTAAAATGGCAAGATTTCATCTCACTCACTTTGGACAAGTTATCATTAGAGTACAATCCCTGTAGAAGAATACCATGTTTGAAGTAAAGGATCAGAAAAAGAGTAAGACCTTCAATGAGACAGATTGACATAGTTCCTGCAAAAATGGGTTCAAACATATAGCAACATTCTGAGAACAGTGAGGACAGGGCATCATTTTGCTCTGTAATACATAGGGTTACTGGTCAGAGCAGACTCAATGGCACCTAATAATAATATAACAACAGCATTGGATGAAGAGAATTTACTTTCCTCTTAAACTGTGTTTTCTACTTGATAATTGGGCATCAAGTATTAGCACAGTGAGAGAAAAAAAATTAAAAAATAAAGAAGAAACATGAACAACACACAGCTCTTCTAAGGGAATTGACAGGCCCCATCTGTAATTTTCTAAGCCTGGTTCATATAGATATGATACCATTTCCCATGCATATTTATATATATATATATATATATATATATATATATATATATATATATATATGTTATCTTGTAATTCTTTTGTAGAGTATTAAATAACCTCATTGCTCTAAAATTGCAGAAATTAGTTGATAAATGTCATGATATTATTTCATTTATCTATGAAAAACAGGTATGATTTCAGACAGGGCTTGTGGTTGTGTCAAGTTTTTCAATATCTAAAGTATAAAGTCTTTTAGTGAACTCCTGAGATCTCTTTATTAAATGAGCTTGTAATTTGTCTGTAGTAGTCCCTACTTAAAGAACAAGACCTATGATGTTGAAAATAAATTAAAAACATAGCATAATTTGATTTCTAATTTTTTTTTCTTATTCACTTTCTTTGCTTATTAAATTATTTTAGTCTTATACTTCATGTAGTCTTAAGAGTGCACATCAAGTAATCACAACATATCAAACTCTTTAATTAAATTTATCTACAAGACATATAGCCTGATCCCACTGGTGAACAGAAATCAAAACGTTGACATCTCATGATGGCATTAATTTTCAGAATGCTAGACTGCCTTCTCTCCTCTTACAAGATGAGGCTCATTATATTTTACAGTTTAGTTAAATTGTCATAGGTGAGAAGAACTAAATTAGACTCATTTACCATTATTACTTCAAATAACTTAATATCAGATAATTCTGGTAATGAGATACCATGTTGATTAAGTAATTTGCAAATTAACTTAAAGTCATATAAAAAAGCAATGTTAAATATCCTAAAGGGAATACATAATTCTGATCAGATCATAGGGGATGTTTCCATTGGTGGTAACAAAAAACACTGGCAAATAGTTCCATTATATATACTGCTATTTTCAACAGCTACATGTAAATTGTCTGTTCCTCTAGAGTCTAGTGCTGAAGTGATGAAATTTATAAAGTCATCTATGTCATCACTACTGAATTTCTTCTTGTATTTGTATACTCATTCATAGTAAGGAGATAATTCAGCAAAACAAAAATAGAATAAAATAGTGCACGTGCAATTATTATGTTGCTCTATATACAGATTTTTCTTAATCATATGTTTTACTGGCATTTTTTTTTTTTCCTGATAAGGTAACATCTTTTAACTAACGTAAGAAGGAGGAAACAATTTTATCTTTCTATAACTGTGGATAATGTTCTTGCTAAAACCATGCTGCTATGATTGGTGTGACAACTATTTTTGAATAATCTATAGGTTCTTACATCCCAGATCTCTCAAAGCAGTAGCTTTGGATCAACATAGGTTTGAAATCAAGTTATTTGTTTCCATTTCAAAGCATTAGATCTTCAACTCTAAAGCAATGATATCTTATTGAAATGAGTAATGGAAGTACTTTAATCCAGATACTAGTGGCTACTTAGCAGAAAGTATACTTCTGTAACCACCATTCATGTATTAGTTTGTCCTGCTCAGGTGGCTTGTGTGTTTGTTGTGATGCTGAAAACAATGCCACCAATATTTCAAATACCAGCAGGGTAAGCCTTGGTGGTCAGCTTTCAGTAGAGATTCTAGACTAAGACAGACTGGGAAGAAGGACCTAGAGATCTATTTGAGAAAACTGACTGGTGAAAATCTCATGGATATCAATGGAACATTGTCTGATATAGTGACCAAAGAATAGCCCCTCTGGTTAGAATGTACAGAAAATATGACACAGAAAGAGCTGCCTCATGAAATTAAACTTAATTTTAATAATGTGAATGGAGTAAAGCTTGAGGAGCCTTCATTTGCTGATGTGGCATGATTAAAATGAAAAGAAACAACAGCAAACATCTGTTAATAATAAAAATGTAGAATGAAGAACAAATGAAAGAAAATTGGAAGTTATGAAAAATTAAATGGAAGTCTTTAAGATCAACATCCTAGGCAACAGTGAGCAAAAATGGATTTGCATTTGACATTTTTAGTCAGACCTTTGTATGGTCTACTAAGGCAGGAATGATAGACAAATTGAGCAGGAATTATATTATATTCATAGCCAAAAAAAACATTTCAAGATTTGTCTTGAAATACAACTTTATCATTGACAGAATAATATCCATACTATTGCCAGGAATATCAGTTAACATAACTAATATTCAAATTTGCATATGAAACACTAATGACAAAGATAAATACATTGAAGATTTTATCAACATCCAAAGTCTGAAATTGATCAAACATACAATCAAAATGCATTGATAATTACTTCTGATGAGAATATAAAAGTTGAGAACAAACAAACAAAAAAAGATCAATATTTCAAAAACATGGCATCAGTGTTGAAAGCAAAGCTGGATATGGCATGATAGCAGTTTGCAAGATCAGCAATTTATTCTTTGGAAAACTTTTTCAATAACTTAGACTATAGCTATATGTGTGAACTGTATAAGGAAGAATACAAAAGAATTGAATAGACTACATCTGTGGAAAGAGATATCGGTTACAACTGATGACAATTTCATCAGTTATAACAATGCTAGGAGTTGATTGTGGAATAGACCATCCATTACTCATACACAAATTCATGTTGAAACTGATGAAATTTAAAACAAATCCATGAGAGTCAAAGTATGACCTTGATTATATTGAGAGACCTTTTCAGAAATAGATTTGATGCACTGAACACTAACAAATAAAGACAAGAGGAGTTGTATGATGACATCAAGGATAGCATACATGAATAAAGCAAAAGGTTATTAAAAACACAGGAAAAAAAAAAAAGAAAAAGAAAAATACCAAAATGGATGTCATAAGACTCCATAAATTGCTCTGGAAAGTAAATTAGCTAAATGGAAGTGAATAAATGATGAACTCAAAGATCTAAACAGAAGATTTCAAAGGATAATTGAGAAAAACAAATTAAAGTGAAATGTGCAAAGACCTATAGTTGAGAAAACTAAAAGGGAAGAACATGCTCACCATGTGGAGGTGGCATATGATTAAGACTCAACGGTATTGAAAGAAGTCCAATCAGCACTAAATATATTAGCAAAAAAAAACAAATCTCCAGGAATTGAATTAGTACCAACTGAGATGCTTCAAAAAACATGCAATGTTGGAAACATTTGCACATCTATGGCAAGAAATTTGTTAAGATAGCTACTTAGCTAACCAACAGGAAGAGATCAATATATGTATCCATTACACAGAATTATTATACAACAGAATGCAGAAATTATATTATGTGCAAATGAAATTATGCTGAAGATAATTAAAAAATGCTTGCAGCAGTGCAATCAACAGAGAACTGACAGAAATTCAAGAAACATGCAGAAGAGAACATATAATGAGGAATATCACTGCTGCTGGCATATGGATCTAAATAAAATAATGTCAGAAAGATGTTTACCTGTGTTTTATTGACTATGCAAAGGAATTATTTGTGAATCATAACAAATTATGGATAATATTGGATTATATGTGGATTATAACAAATTATGGCTACATTACAATGGGGATTACAAACACTTAATTGTGTTCATGCTGAATCTGTGCATAGACCAAGTGGCAGGCATTCAAACAGAGTAAGAAGATACAGCATGGCTTATAATCAGGAAATATGTCCGTCAGTGTTGTATTCTTTAACCAAAATTTTTAAATTTGTATACTAAGCAAACAATCCAAGAAGCTGGATTATGTGATAAAGAATGTTGTTGTTGGTAGGTGCAATTGAGTTGGCTGTGACTCATGGAGACATCATGCACAACAAAACAACTGAAAATACCCGATCCTTTGAGAGCCTCACAATCCTTGCTATACCTGAGCCCAGTGTTGTAGCCACTGTGGTTGGGGGCTTTCCTCTTTGTTGTTGACCCTCCACTCTACTACCAAGCATGATAACCTTTTTCAGGGAATGTTCCCTTCTGAAAACATGACCAAAGAAGGTAAGATGAAGTCTGGCCATTCTCACTTCTAAGGAACATTCTAGCTTCACTTGTTCCAGGACCAATCTGTTAGTTCTTTTGGCAGTACTTGGTATTTTCAGTATTCTCAGCCAACACTACATCTCAAAAGCATCAACTTCAATCTTCCTTATTCATTGTCAGCTCTCACATGCATATGAGGTGATTGAAAACACCATGGCTTGGGTTAGGCACACCTTAGTCTTTAACAAGATATCTTTGCTCTTCAGAAATTTAGAGGTCTTTTGCAGCAGATTTGCCCACTGCAATACATCATCTGATGTCTTGATTGCTGCTTCCATGGGTGGTGATTGTGGAACCAAGGAATATGAAATCTTTAACAACTTCAATCTTTTCTCCATTTATCGTGATATTGTTCATTGGTCTAGTTGTGAGGATTTTATTTTTCTTTATGTTGAGATGTAATCCGTGTTGAAGATTGTAGTCTTTTATCTTCATCAGTAAGTGCTTCAAGTCTTCCTATTTTCAGCAAGCAAGGTTGTGTCATCTGAGTATTGCAGGTTGTTAATGAATCTTCCTCCAATCTTGATGCCACATTCTTCTTCATATAGTCCAGCTTCTTGAATTATTTGCTCAGCATATAGATTGAATGAGTATGGTAAAAGATACAATCCTGATGCACTCTTTTCCTAATTTTAAACAATGAAGTATCTCCTTGTTCTGTTCAAATGACAGCCTCTTGCTCTATGTACAGGTTCCTTATAACTGCAATTAAGTGTTCTGGCGTTCCCTTTCTTTTTAATGTTATTCATAATTCTTTATGATCCACATAATTGAAAGCTTTTTCATAGCCCATAAAACACAAGTAAACCTCTTTCTGGTATTCTTTGCTTTCAGCCAAGATCCATCTGACATCAGCAATGATATCTCTCTTTCTACATTCTCTTCTGTATCTAGGTTGTGTTTTAGGAAGTTCTCTGTCAATATACTGCTGAGATCATTTTTGAATTATCTTCAGCAAGATTTTACTTGTGTGTGATGTTAATGATATTGTTCAATAATTTCCACATTCTGTGGGATCACTTTTCTTTGGAATAGATACAAATATAGATCTCTTCTAGTCAGGTGACCAGTAGCTCTTTTCCAAATCTCTTGGCATAGCTGAGTGAGTGCCTCCAGTGCGGCATCTATTGGTTGAAACATCTCAGTGGATATTTCTTCAATTCCTGGAGCCTTGTTATTCACCAATTCCTGCAGTGCAGCTTCTACTTCCTCCTTCAATACCATTGGCTCTTGATCATATGCCAACTCCTGGAATGGATGAGTATCTACCAACTGTTTTAGTATAGTGACTGGGTATTCCACCCATTGTCTTTTGATGTTTCTTGCATCACTGAACATATTAACCATGGAATCCTTCAATATTGCAATTTGAGGCTTAAGTGTTTTCCTCAATTCTTTCAGCTTGAGAAATCCCAAGCATGTTTTCTCCTTTTGGTTTTCAAATTCCAGGTCTTCACAAATTTCATTATAATAATTGACTTTGTATTCTTTGAGCTGCTCTTTGAAATCTTTTTTTCAGCTCTTTTATCCTGTAGATCCTTCCACCCATTTTAGCTACTACCGTCCTTTTGAGGGCAAGTTTCAGAGTCTCTTCTTACATTCATTTTGGTCTTTTCTTCCTTTCCTGTCTTTTTTTTTTTTTTTT
>NW_006922238.1:877982-878518 GCF_000298275.1 Orycteropus afer afer
CCATTGTGTGTATGTACCATAGTTTGGTTATCCATTCCTCAGTTGATGGACACCTAGGTTATTTCCATCTTCTGGCTATTGTAAATAGTGCCGTGATGAACGTAGGTTTGCATATATCTGTTCTTGTCGTGGCTCTCACTTCTTCAGGGTATATAACTAGTAATGGAATATCTGGGTCAAATGGTATTTCTAATGCCCACTTTTGAAGGAATCGCCATACTGCTTTCCACAATGGTTGTACCATTATACAGTCCCACCAGCAATGTATGAGAGTCCCAAACTCTCCACAAGCTCACCAGTATTTGTTATTTTCTGTCTTGTTGAACTGTGCTACTACTGCTGGAGCAAGATGGTATCTAATTGTTGTTTTGATTTGGATCTCTCTAATGGCTGATGATTGTTAGCATTTCTTCATATGTTTGTTGGCCGCTTGAATATCCTCCTTGGTGAAGTGTCTATTCATGTCTTTTGCCCTTTTTTTTTTAATTGGATTATTTGTCTTTTTGTTGTTGAGGTGTTGGAGTTTTCTATAAATT
>NW_006922238.1:878618-879144 GCF_000298275.1 Orycteropus afer afer
TTGAGGTGTTGGAGTTTTCTATAAATTCTGGAGATAATTCCCTTGTCAGATATGTCATTACCAAGGGTTTTTTTCCGAATCTGTAGGTTCTCTTTTGACTCTTTTAGAGAAGTCTTTGGAAGAACAGAAAAATTTAATTTTTAGAAGGTCCCAATCATCTACTTTCTCTTCTGCTCTTTGCGCATTTTGAGTTATGCTTGATAGTCTATTTATACCATATATTAGGGCCCTTAAATTTGCCCCTAGATTTTGCTTGAGGAACTGTATAGTTTTAAGTTTCACATTTAAGTCTTTGATCCATCTGGAGTTTGTTTTTGCATATGGTGTGAGGTACAGATCTTGTTTCAATTTTCTGCAAATGGATCTCCTGTTTTGCCAGCACCATTTATTAAACAAACATTCTCTTCCCCATTTAATGGATTTTGGCCCTTGGTCAAAGATCAGCTGATTATAGGTTGATGGATCTATTTCTGGGTTCTCAATTCTACTCCATTGGTCTATGTATTGGTCATTAAACCAATACCAG
>NW_006922238.1:883443-888151 GCF_000298275.1 Orycteropus afer afer
ATCCCGCATGAACCTTAGGCTTTCTTCATTTTGTTTTGATTGTTTTTTCTGATTGTTCCCTTTCCAAAGAAGTATTCAGGTATTTGTCTTCAATTTCATTAATTCTGTCTTCCATTGCATCAATTCTACTACTTTGCCCTTCCAATGTGTTATCTATTTCTGACAATTTAGTATTAATCTTCTGGATTTCTATCTGTTGATTTAGAATCATTTCTAATTTTTCGCTTATTTTGTCATTTTGTTCTTATATTTTCTTTCAAAATTCTTGTAAGGTTTTTTCTGTGTTTTCTTTGGTCTGTCTTCCAATCCTTTGAAGATACCTAAAAATAATTCTTTTGAATTCCTTATCAGAGAGTTCCAATGCTGTTTCTTCCTCAGCAGTGTGTTCTAGGTCTGTATCCTGCTCCCTTGTTTTTACCACATTTTCCTGCTTCATTATGTGGACTGTGATGGTCTGTTTTCTCTGAGGCATCATGATGTTGTTGTATTTAGATCTCTGTTAACTGTTTGTGAAGAGCAGCCAAGGGTTATTCAGGGTGTTCTTGGTGCTTTTTTATCATTGGCTCATTGGTGAAGAAAGAGGTAGTGGATCTGGCTCAGTAAGTGAAGTTGTAGGAGATGTGGATTTAGTTGTGTCTTATGGGGAATCTTTTGGTTTCCCACTCAGTTAGACACAAATTACATTTGAATAACCATCAAAAAAACTAAAAGCACATGGACAAAAAGCACACCATGTAATTACACAGGAACAGTAGTCAAAAAAGAAGAAAAAACATGAAAACCTGCAATATCTGGGGATAGGGACTGAGAGAGAAATAGTACAGAAGGAGAATAATGAAAGAAATAAATGGGAAAAATGCAAAAAGAAAACAAGGAACAGGGTTAACCCCAAGAAAAAAGGGGGGAGGAACCCTTAAATAAAAAACAAAAAAATCAACCAGGGGCAGCAAAAAGAACATTTCATCCAGGAACAGGGGAAAAAAATGTTGAAAACTAGGACCTGGGAGGGGAAGATTAAGAATAATAATAAAAGGGACAAAAGTATTAATAATAATAGTTCTTTTAAAACTGACAAATACAAGGAAACTAATCACCAGAAAAAAGAAAGTGAAAAAGAAAGAAATAAAAATAAAAAAAAGAAAGAAAGAAAAAAAAAGAATCGGTGGAGGATGGGGCAGGGCACCCAGGCTCCGTCTGAGCACACAGACTGTGATGGAGTTCCTGTGGGATCAGAAGGTAGGTGTGAGTGGGGGATGGCTGCACTTCTGTTCATCAAGCAGGTGTGGGATATAAGAGTAACAAGAGGAATGTTGTACCTTTTTAGTCTTGCGGGTCAGGAGTGTCCCTGGGCTTGCTGGACAGCAGAACATGTTCTTAAGCCCCAGGAATCTGCTAGAGCTCTGTCTCTTTAAATATCCAAAATAGTCAAGCTGCTTTTAAAGCTTCAAAATGGTGGCATCCTCCAGACCGGCAAAAGTCCACAGCTCAGCCCGCCTTTCTCTTCACCTCCATTTATTCCCCAGCCACTGTGCACAGTCCTCCGCGCAGTGCCTGGCTATTAGGGTTGATTTTTTGATTAATTCTTAGGTCCTACCACCACTTGGGAATCTCCAAGCAGTCTGTGCTGTCAGGATCACTCAGGATCATTGCCAATCCACAGCTCTGTCTGTCTCCTTTTTTTGGTATTTTCACACAAATTCTTCTGCTAGTTGGGGTTTAATCCACTTCTATATCCTTCCCTTCAAGGCTCAGGTGTCCAGGATTATCTTCTTTTCTGTGTTAATTGTTTTCCCTTTTCTTTGTTGAAGAGGGTCTGTGTAGTCTTTTTTTGCCTAGTCCGCCATCTTCCTTTCCTATCTTTTCAATGAGCTTTTGCTTTCTTCATGGATGATGTTCTTGATGTCATTTCACAATTTGTTTTTCAATCATTGGTGTTCAGTGCATCAAATCTATTTTTTAGATGGTCTCTAAATGCAGGAGGGTTATAATCAAGGTCATACTTTGAACTTACATATGAACACTCCATGGTCTGTTTCACAGTCAGCCCCTGGCCTTCTTTTGGCTGAAGATATTGAGCTTCTCCATCATCTTTTAACACAGATGTTGTCAATCTTATTCCTGTGTACTCTGTCTGCTGAAGTCCATCTGTATAGCCACCATTTTTGTTGTTGAAAAATGGTATTTGCAATGAGTAAGTCATTGGTCTTGCAAAATTCTATCATGTGATCTTCAGTGTTATTTCTGTCACCCAGGCCATATTTTCCAACTACCAGTGATTTTTCTTCATTTCCAACTTTTACATTCCAGTTACTAGTGATAATTAACACATCTTGATTGCAGGGTCCATTGATTTCAGACTACAGATGTTGGTAAAAACGTTCAATTTCCTCATTTTTGGATTTGGTAGTTAGTGTGTAAATTTGAATAATAATAGTAGTAACTGGTCTTACTTTTAGGCATATAGATGTTATCCTATTACTGATAGCATTGCACTTTAGAATATATGTTGATAGATTCTTTGTGATAATGAATGCCATGTCATTCTTCTTCAATTTTGTCATTCTCGCTATAATAGATAATATGGTTATCTGATTCAAAATGGCCAAACCAATCCATTTTAACTCACTAATGCCTAGGATTTCAATCTTTATGCATTCCATTTCATTTTTGACAAGTTCCAATTTTCCTAGATTCATATTTGATACATTCCATGTTCTGATTTTTAATGGATGTTTTCAGCAATTTCTTCTCATCTTGAGATGTACCACACTAGCAAACAGAAGTCTTGAAAGCTTTACTCTATTCACATGATTAAGGTTGTCTCTACTCTGAGGAGGCATATCTTCTTCAATAATGTTTTGGGTGGCTTCCGAATTGAGGCGCTCATCTTCCAGCACTATATTGTACAACATTTCAGGGCTATTCATAAAATTTTCCAGTAATATATTAGTGTTTCACTGCTATTCATAAGTTTTTCACTGGCCAATTCTTTGAGAAGTAGATAGTCTCTTCCTTCTTCCAAGTGTGTCTTAGTCTGGAGGCTCCACTGAAACCTGTCTGTCATGGGTAACTTTGCTGGCATTTGAAACACCAGTGACATAACCTCCGGCCTCAAAGCAACACTCAAGCCACCACAGTAGGACAAACTGGCAGACATCTTTGTCCCCCATAGCTAGGAAGAGGGTAACTTTGCTTAATTCCCAGTAATTGACTGTTATGCCCAACTACTATATGATTTCCCCTACTAGTCATTCTGGACTATTGAAAGGGCTATGTGTGTGTGTCTGATGATGCCAGCTCTGGCCAGGTCAGTGAAGGTGGCTCTAATTTGCTCATGTCTTCCAGCAGACAGCATTTCTTAATGTTTACTATCCTAGAGGGGGTAGGCAAGGAGATGGGGCTCCATTTGGCCCAGCCTCAGACTATCCTTACCCTGAGGTGAAATTCCCCTATAGTAGTCATTAGAGTAAACCCTTCCAAGAGGCCTATTGATAAAATTTTTATGGCAAAGGTGAAATGGAAACTTTGTATTCTTTTTTGTTGTTGTTATGTGCCGTTGAGTCAGCCCCGACTCATAGCAACCACTCCTTGGCTTTCTGAGGCTTTAGGGGTATGGTTTCCTATGGCTGGAGTCATGGCAATATGCTACACATGGACAGTGCTGCTGCCATACCTATCTATGGCACTTAAAAGAGCTCTAAATTTCATAATATGTCCATGAATAAGTATACATTCAGCTCCAGTAACTACTAAGGCAAGCACAGTTTGGACAATTTTGGGGGACCAGTATATGGTGACTTCCATGTGGGGCCTCTGATGCCCCAACAGTCATCTAACCTTTATAAGGTTAGATGACCCTCCCCCTAGCCTAGGGAAAAAGAAGTTTCCTGTGCCAACTGCACAGACAGCTGGGCACTCTCCCTAGGACTTCCTTTATTTAGTAAGTTAAATTGCTGATCTGGTTTTAAATGCTGCCATAATGCAAGAGGGCAGCATTAGGCTATTTGTCTATTTTCTCTTTGGGAGTGCCTGCAGCTATGAGATCCATCTGGAGCTGGCTGCAAGTAACCATTACTAGGTCCTTTTGTTTTTTGCAGTCATCAGAGGATCAGCTCATGGCTCTTACTGGGTGTCTCCATGTCTTTTCCATTTCAGGGAAGTCAGCAGCAGTCTGGGTGGCATGGAGCAATGGCTGCCCAATCATCAGGCTTAAGATGGGGACTAGGGAATCACACAACTAGTTGGGGGGCAACTGCAATATAGCATCTTTCATTCCTGCAGTAAAATTTCATTATCTGGGTCCTGAAAATTAATTGCATAAGTGGCATGTCTTGTATCCTTAATTCCCAGCAGTTCCTCCACTGAGGACCACTGCAAGGGGAGACTGGGTAAGTCTCTCTCATTGGTATGGCTGGCAAAACGGACATTTGTAATCCACCAACTCAGGGGTAGTGTCTCATTTATATTTGAGGCTGCATAAAAGTGCTGCCTTAGGGAGGTATGGATAGTGATATAAGCCATTTTAGACACTTCTATCCCTGACAGGGTTACAGGTGAGTAGATACAACTCAGGGACGCCCAAATCAGCAGGTGGGAAGAACAGTAGAAAGGGGGTTAAAAGCCAGGAAGCCAGAGAGAAGAACAATCAGCCAAAGGGATTAGGTGAGGAGAGGAAACTCAGGCCTCCCCAAAGCAGCAGGACCAGAGA
>NW_006922238.1:891871-894822 GCF_000298275.1 Orycteropus afer afer
TCTCACCTATTTTGGTCATGTTGTAAGAAGGGACCATTCCCTGGAGAAGGATGTCATGCTTGGTAGGATGTAGTGTCGACGAAAGAGGAGGAGGAATTCAACAAGATGGATTGACACGGTGGCTGCGATAATGGGCTCAAGTATAACAGGGATTGTGGGGTTGGCGCGGGATTGGGCAGTGTTTCATTCTGCTGTGCATGAAGTCGCTATGAGCCAGAAACAACTCGACGGCACTTATCAACAACATCATCCCTGACAGCACCATCCATCAGCAATGGTGTCCCACAGTCTCAATAGCTAGGCCACAATGGACTCTTGGCCTTTCTGATGATAGCAGGTGGCCAGATCCACTATCTCAGTAATTGTGTAAGGCCTTACATTCCTTTGTATTCCCTTATATTCCTGGAGGTATGGGTGTGGTGGTCAATGGCAGGCGGATACGGATGGTCATTATTAAATTTGATATCTTTAGTGGGCATATGTCTAGATGATTAGAGACCTTTATTTCCTTATCCAATACTTTGTCTTCACCTCATCATAATCCAAAGATTCTAGGGGCAGGTCCTAGCTTTTGGGATCCCAGTCTGTGTCAGATATCACAACTCAGATCTGTTGGCATGAGAGACACCACACTTTTTCCCCATCCTTTTTCCTTAGATGTACATGCCAAGGTTTCAATTTTCTGGTCAGCAGTCTGGAGTTTGGAAACCAACGTTTTGGTGTTGCCTGTCTCGGCTAGCCATGAATCCTATTCAAGCTTAAATTCTTATTCAAATGCTTAAACCTGCTAGCAGCTGCCAAATAAGCTTCAGTGGTGCCACGGAGTGAGTTTAAAAGGGGCCATGCTACCAAAGCAACCAGTACTCAATAGTCACACTTTACTTTCTCAAACCCTCATCCCTACAGTACTTCCAGCAGGCCCTGTAACATTTTTTGGGTAGCCCGATACTCATGTGCAGGTCCCCAGCTGTCTAATAGCCAAACTAGTGGCCCAAACATCAACATATCAGGCCAACCTGGAATCCCCCTTCCAAGTCTCGCTCCCAACCTGTATTCACTGGGGGCCTTTTGGTCTCCTGGCTGTTGGCTCACCAGTTATCTAAGTTGTAACTGAGAACTCCAAAAGGCTTGTAATGGTAAGGGTTAGAGAGACTGAAAAACTGCATCAGAGGCATACTCAGAGATAGGAAAGAGTTTTTATTCCAAGGAGCAGGAAGAGCTTATGAGAAAGTGACATTATGAGCAGCTGTTGCTGGCTGGTCAGTTTCTAAGTCCACTAAACGCTTTCATTTTCCCAGAGATCTTTATACCTGTTTGAGGAACTACCAGTTGGGGCTATGTGTCTGGTCTCAGGCTCAGTTGCACCTAGCCTTGGTAGTGGACCTGGGGTGAGGGCTGGTGGTATGTGCCTGCAGTAAGATGTTGCTATTAACTAAAAAATGGGGCCCACAAGGGGGAGAAAAGGAAGGAAAGGGAATGACTGCATTATTCGGCATTTGGCCACACAAAGTAGAGTCTTGGAGACATTCTGGGGAGCTACAGCCATGCCCAGTACAGTAGGAAGCAGTGACTGGTGTTAAATTTCAAAGGCAGAGCAGAGCATTAACTATTTCAGTAGAGATAAGATTTCATCATCAGTGGCCTTTCATAAAATGACATGGTTTCTGGAATTCTGTCTGATCAGAAGAAATTGGGAGACAGCACCACACCACTGCCTAAAAGCTACCTAATCTGACCTGACCTCATTCCCAGTGAAATATTATTCTTTTGTACTATGTCTATCCTGGATCTGTATGCAGTTCATCAATTGTTTCAAAACACTGCATTATTTGGACATTTCCACATCTTATACTGTTATTGGAGCTCCGGTAGCATAGTACATAAGGCACTTGACTGCTAACCAGAAGGCTGGTGGTTCAAGCCCACCAACCACTCCTTGGAAGGAAGGTTGGGTAATCTACTTCCATAGTGATACCGCCTCAGAAACCCAAGGGGGTCGCCATGAGTCAGGTCTGATTCAATGGCACATAACAACATATTTTTATACCTCTAAGTCCAGCAGAAAAGAGTGCATTTGTATACTAGTTTTCCTGGCAAAACTAAACTTCCCTGAGTTATATCCTTTGTGCTCCTTGAATAATCGCCAGAGCCAGTAAGATTTGCTGGATGGCTGAGGCTAATCATAACCCATACTGGGAATAGTGACAATGTTGCCACTAACACTGGAGTACAAAATCAGATAAGTTTTAGGGGTAAAGAAGAAATAGATATCAGAAAAGACACTTAAAAGCCCTGCAAAATTCTGTACAACTCCATACCTCATCATCATCATCAATTCAATGTCTTATCCCTCAAAGGCAGGAGCATTTGTTTTAGATCTCATAGGTCATGACTGACAAAATAATAAAATAATAATGAATGCATATAGACTGAATAGTCAGTGGAACTACTAATAGAGTTTCAGAGTTATACTTAATGATAATAAACTAAAAATAATAATCAATATCATTAATTGAAAGTATACAATTTGCAAGGCATTGTTCTCAGTGGTTATATTTATTTATCTTTTAAGTTCTAAAAACACCTTAGTAACTAAATACTCTATTGTGATCTCTGCTTTTACAGAAAAGAAATTAGACATTAAAAATAAAATGTCTGGTTATGAAAACAAATATGGAGGTTGTTTTGCTTGGGAAAAAAAAAAAAATTCTCCATCAAGGTTAATATGCAGAAAAAAATAGTGGTGATTTAAAAAATTGTTCATTTTTATGCAATTTATCATTCCTGGTTTTGATATTTCAACAGGTAATTATAATATAAGAAAGGTGTAATGTTGATAATAATTATCTGCTGAAATATCAGGATTTTTGCTTTCTTTATTTTGAGTAATTCATACTGAAGACTGTAGTCTTTGATCTTCATCAGTAAGTGCTTCAAGTCACCTTCGTTTT
>NW_006922238.1:895226-897085 GCF_000298275.1 Orycteropus afer afer
TTTACTTGGATCCATAATCAACATCCATGGAAACAGCTTTCAGGTAATGAAACTATTGCATTTGGCTAATCTGTTGTAGAAGAACTTTTTGAAGTGTTAAAAAACAAAGAAGTCACTTTGAGAACTAAGATGTGCTTGACCTAAGCCATGGCATTTTCAATGGCCTCATATATATGTTAAAGCTGAAAAAAAGAATAAGGAAGGCCAAAGAAAAAATGATTCATTTGAGTTATGGCATTGAATATAACATGGACTGTAAGTACAACAAAGAAAACCATTTTATAAGAAATACAGACAGGATGCTCCTTAAAAGAGAGGATGGTGATAATCTGTTTCATGTACTTTGGACATGTTATCAGGAAGGTATTCTTGGCCAGCACCACAATTCAAAAGCATGAACTCTTTTACATATTTCTTATTTATTTTCCAGGTTCCACATGCATACGAGGCAATTGAAAATACTATATTTTGGGCCTGGAGCACCTTAGTCTTCAAAGTGACAGTTTTCCTCCATACACTTTAAAGAGGTGTTTTGTTGTCCAATGCAATACAACATCTGATTGCTTGACTGCTTTTTCCAGGATATTGATAGTGGATCCAAGTAAAATTAAATCCCTAACAACTTACAACTTCAAAATTTTCTCCATTTATTGTGATTCCACTTAATGGTCCAGTTGTGAGGATTTTTGCTTTCTTTATTTTGAGTAATTCATACTGAAGACTGTAGTCTTTGATCTTCATCAGTAAGTGCTTCAAGTCACCTTCGTTTTCAGTAAGCTAGTTTGTGTCATCTGCATATTTCAGTTTATTAGTGTGTCTTCCTCTAATAGTGATGTCAAATTTTTCTTCATGTAGTCCAGCTTCTCAGATTATTTGCTCAGCAAACAAATCGAATACTTATTCAATCTGTAATTTTCCTTAGAATTGGTTTACTTCAAAATCAATAGCCATATAAATTTGTCTTCCATGTAGTTTGTTTTTAATGTGTCTATTATTGGCAGAAAGTTTTATTATGGAGATTAGAATCAGACAAAGCTGATGAAAATCGCTACCCCACCTCTAAAAGCTCTAATTAGGGTGATCATAAATCTTGGTTGTCCACAAACAGCCTTAATCTGTTCTTAGTTTTTTGCAAAATTTTTAATAGTGTTCCTTTAAGACTCAGAAGGGTCCCTGATTTGGACAATAAATTACATAGTCAGTCTAGCTTTCCTGATCTTCATATTACAGTTTATTTTATTTTATTTTATTTTATTCATTGTTCTGATAAAGAAATGAAATAAAATTTTGTCAATATGCATGGTTAATTATTGTAGTCAGTTGTTTTTAAAGCTTTAATATATGTCCAGTATTTTCCAAGTACTTTATTTTTATTGGGAGCTCTGGTGGCCTAGTGCCTAAAAGCATTTGACTGCTAACCAGAGGCTGGTGGTTCAAACCCACCAGACAATTCTTGGAAGTAAGATTGGGCAATCTACTTCTGTAGAGATACCGTTTCAGAAAACCAAGGAGGGGTTGCTGTGAGCTGGATTTGATTTAATGGCAGTGAATTTGGTTTTAGTGTTTTTTTTTTCTTTACTTTTATTATCATGTTAATACAAATAAAATAAAACATTAAACATATAAAATAAAATATTAAAAATATATGAAATAGATAGGATTTCTTGTAGCATAGCACCTAAGTCACTTGACTGCTAACCAGAAGGCTGGAGGTTCAAACCTGATCAGCCACTCCTTGGGAGGAAGGTTGGACAATCTACTTCCGTAGTGATAATGCCTTGGACCCCCAAGGAGGGGTTGCTATGAGTTGGGTCCAACTCGACAGCATATAACAACAACAACATGAAATAGATAATAGT
>NW_006922238.1:897720-898714 GCF_000298275.1 Orycteropus afer afer
AACTCATAGTGACCCTACAGGGCAGAGTAGAACTGCCCTCTAGGGTTAGTTAATCTATAATCTTTATTGACCAACACTTACTTGTCAGTTTCTCATGTTGTGGTGGCTTATTCTTGCTATGAAGCTGGAGGCTATGCCATTGGCATTTCAAGTGTCATCAGCATCACCCTGATCAACAGGTTTCAGTGGATCTTTGAGACTAAGACAGACACACAGGAAGGAAAGGGCCATTCACTTCTCAAATAATTCAGTGAAAACCTTATGAATAGCAATGAAACACTGTATGATACACTACTGCAAAATTTTATGAATAGCCCTGAAACATTGTCTGATATAGTGCAGGGAGATGAGCCTCACTGGTCAGTCAAAAGGGACTAAAAGTACCAGGAAGAGCTGCCTTCTCAAAGTAGAGTATCCTTAATGACATGGATGGCATAAAGCTATCTAGACCTCCATTTGCCAGTGGGGAATGATTCAAAATGAGAAGAAGCACTTGAAAACATCTGTTAATAATCAGAACATGGGATGCATGAAATAAGAATGTAGGAAAATCAGAAGTTGTCAAGAAATGAAATGAAATTCATAAAGATTGACATCCTAGGCTTCGGTGAGATGAAATTGACTGATCTTAGCCATTTTGCATCAGATAATCATATGATTTTCTAAGCCAGTAACAACAAAAGAGAGGAACAGTGTTGTATTCATTCACAGAGAATGTTTCATAATCTATCCTGAAGTTCACTGCTGTCAGTGATAGGATAATATCCATATGCCTACAAAGAAGACAAGTTAATACCACTATTACTGAAATTTATGCACTAACTACCAAAGCCAAAGAGGAGCAAAATGAAGATTTTTACTAAGTTCTGCAGTCTGAAATTGATCAAACATATAATTAAATGTATTGCTTATTACAGGTGATTGGATTATGAAAGTTGGAAACAAAAAAGAATCACCAGTAGTTTGAAAATATGGTCTTACTGATGCCAGAAAT
>NW_006922238.1:898814-910492 GCF_000298275.1 Orycteropus afer afer
TTTAAACAGTAGCTATACATGTGGACCTTGCTAGATGGAATACACAGAAGTCAGATAGGCTACATCTGTGGAAAGAGGAAATGAAGAAGCTCCATATTTTCAGACAAAACAAGGCCAGGAGCTGACTGTGGAACAGACCATCAATTGCTCATGTTGTTGTTGCTGTTGTTATGTGCCATCAGCTTGTATGCAAGTTCAAATTGAAGTTAAGAAAATTAAAAGATGTCCATGAGAGTTAAAATATGACCTTGAATGTATCTCACCTGAACTTAGAGGTTATCTGTAAAATAGACTTGACATATTGCACATCAATGACTACCAACCAGTTGAATTATAGGACGACATCAAGAACATCATACATGAAGAAAGAAAAAAGGTCATTAAAAATACAGGAAAGAAAGAAAAGACCAAAATGAATGTCAGAAGAGACTCAAACTTGCACTTGAACAGAGAGTAACTAAAGCAAATTGAAGAAACAAGAGAAAAGAGCTCAACAGAATATTCCAAAGAGAAACTTGAAAAGACAAAGTCAATGTTTGTAATGAAATGTGCAAAGATCTGGAGTTAGCAAAACAAAATGGAAGAACACTCTCAGAATTTCTTAAGCTGGAAGAACTGAAGAAAAAAATCAAGCCTCAAGTTGCAATACTGAAAAATTCTATGGGCAAAATATTGAATGATGTAGAAAACATCAAAAGAATACAGAAGGAATACACAGAGTCACTGTCCCAAAAAAGAACTGGTCAATGTTCAACTATTTTAGGAAGTGGCATATGATCCACAGCCAATGGTCTTGGAAGAAGCTGAAGTAACACTGCAGGAACTGGCAAAAAGCAAGGCTCCAGGAATTTATGAAATACCCATTGATATACTTCACCAATGAGGGGAAGGCCCTCAACAAGATGTATTGAAACAGTGGCTGCAATAATGGGCTCAGATAACAAAGATCATGAGGCTGGCACAGGACTGGGTAGTGTTTTGTTCTGCTGTGCATAGGGTCACTATGAGTAGAAGATGACTCAACAGCACCTAACAACAACCTGTTTCAACAAACAGATGCCACACTGGAGGCAGTTATTTGTCTATGCCAAGTAATTAGGAAGACAGCTAGCTACCTGGCCAATTAACTGGAAGAGATCCACATTTGTACCCATTCCAAAGAAAGGTCATCCCACAAAATGTGGAAATTATTGAACAGTTTCTTTAATTTCACAAGTAAATTTTTGCTGAAGGTAATGAAAAAAATGGTTACAGCAGTATATTAACAGTGAACTTCCAGAAATGCAAGCTGGATTCAGAAGAGGATGTGAAATGAGGGATATTGTTGCTGATGTTATATGGATCTTGGCTGAAAGTAAAGAATACCAGAAAGATTTTTACTTGTGCCTTACTGACTATGCAAAAGCATTTGACTGTGAAGATCACAACAAATTATGAATAACATTGAGAAGAATGGGAATTCCAGAACACCAAGGGCCTGTCATTCAAAGAACAGGGTACACTGCCTGGTTTAAAAGGAAGGGTGTGTATCTGGGTTGTATCCTTTCCCCACACTTATTCAATCTGTATGCTAAGTAAATAATCAGAGAAGCTGGACTATATGAAGAAGAATGTGGCATCAGGATTGGAGGAAGACTCATTAGCAACCTGAGATATGCAGATGCACAACCTTGTTTGCTGAAAGTGAAGATGACTTGAAGCAGTTACTGATGAAGACTAAAGACTACAGTCTGCAATAGGGATTATATCTCAACATAAAGAAAATGAAAATGTTCACAATTGGACCAATAAGCAGCATCACAATAAATTGAGAAAAGACTGAAGTTGTCAAAAATTTCATATTACTTGCATTCACAATTGACACCCATAGAAGCAACATTCAAGAAATCAGACATTGGATTGTGCTGGGCAAATCTGCTGCAAAAGGCCTCTTTAAAGTGGTGGAGAGCAAAGATGTCACTTTGAAGGCAAAGGTACCCCTAAGCCAAGCTATGGCATTTTCACTCACCTAATATGCATGTGAAAGGTGGACAACAAATAAAAAAGACTTAAGGAGAGTTGATGTTTTTGAGCTGTGATGATGGCAAAGAATACTGAAAGTGCCATGGACTGCCAGAAATATGAGAAAGATCTGTCATGGAAGAAGTGCAGCCAGAATGCTCCTTGGAAACAAGAATGCCCAGATTTTGTCTCACTAGCTTTGGTCATGTTTTCAGAAGGGACCATTCCCTGGGGAAGGATAGCATGATTGGTAAAGTGGAGAGAGAGAGAAAATGAGGAAGACCCTCAAGGAGATAGATTGACATGGTGGCTGTAAGGATGGGCTCAAATATAACATTGATTGTGAGAATGGCACATGACCATGCAGTATTTTGTTCTGTTGTACATAGGATTGCTATAAGTCAGAGATGACATCATGGCACCTTACAACAACAGTGTTTATTAGAGCAGATCAGTAGGTCTTTTATTGCTCGTAGGCACTAAAGAGTTTGAACTGCAGACATTTCTAAATTACCATCACAATGTTCCACATAGATAGAAGGGATTTTGAAGTAACTCATTTTCCATAACATAATAAATCTACTAAAATTGCTTGAAATTTATTGCCTTGAGTATAGTTATGTATCCTTTTTAAAAACATTTTGAACCACCTCAGTATTATGAACTTGAATGGATCTATATTTACAGCAAATTAAATCCTTATTCTGGTGGAATTATTGACAGACCATAAGTATCCTTCATTTATTTGTGTAGTTAAAATAATTGGATTTTAAAAAATATGAATCAATACATAAGAAAGCTAAGTTTATCCAGATGTATGATCCTCAGGAATCAATGATATGATTCCAAGCAATGAAATGATGCCACTTTGAGAATTTCCTTATTATTGACTGAAGTTTTGAAGCTACCGCTCTCTCCCCAAATTTGCAGCCTATTCATTGCAGCCAAAGCACTTAACATAGCTTCTATAGAAGGTGTGAATTTAATAACTACTACTGAGTGAATAAATAAATTCATGGAAAGGAGGTTATTTCTTGAAGAATTTATATTTAGCTTTCATAAAGCAACCTAAGTAAATACTGCATAATTAAGTGCTTATTAGTCTTCAGATAAATCTATAAAAATAAAAGGAATAATGACAAAGAAAAAATGCTACAGAAACAGTTTTCTTGTTTATACAATTTCTGTCATCCTAGATGACTTGACAGTACATAACAACAACAACAAGATAAAACTGAAATATTTGGACTCTCTGAAACAAGTAGTAAAAACAACTTGTTAAGTCACAGCTATTGAATGGGGTTTTAGTAGCCAAACTTTATATACACAAGTAAGTTGACTGAGAAACTGACTTAATGAAGATGATTATATTATTCTATCAAGGGAGTAGTATAACTAAACAAGTTGCTTTTTAGGAAAGGAGAAAAAACAAACAACTGGGATATATATTACAACAGGAGAAATAAATTCAAGTAGATGAATGAAAATATATTAAGAGATAACATCTAGTAAGCAGAAGTCATTGATCATTTCAACAATGGTAGAGTAGCATAAAATAAATTTTAAATAGTAACTGAGCCTTCATCCCTGATGTGTCATATCCAGAAAATGACTAAGGACAGAAGATTCAACCTAAATATATTTATCTTTTTTTTATGTCACTCATAATAACACACTAGAAAATCAGCAATGTTTCCAGTTTATTAAGCCTATTGACTAAGGATAAATTCAGTTAAAAACAAATATTGGACACTTCTCCTCCACTCTAGATTTTCATATACTATAAACAATCATAGAATTTCCAACGTTAGACACATTTTATGACATGAATTTCAACAAATAGCAGATTTTCATGATTTGATGAAAGTTAAGTACTTTGTATTAGTTTCAGTTGAAGAATTGATGTATCACTACAAATTAAATCTTCTAAATGTTGAAGATAACTACTACATGCTCATTTAAAATATACCTTATATTTTAATCAGTAATTCTTAATAGACTAATTTTAAGATGTTAACATTGGTTTATTTATTGATTCACTCAGAAAAAAGTTCACAGCCATGGAAAGACAGAGCATACAATTTCACAGTTCAGAATCTTATAATAAAAATAATATCTCATCTTTTCTAAATACCAAACCAGTTCCTGGTTTTTAAGAAAAGTTATGATACTTTTGAATCTTATAACTAAATTTTCCTTGTCATGTTGGATGCAGGTAGTTCTTTATTGACTTTTTGACTTATGTTTATTAAGTACATATTATACACATACATACACAAATCATGTCTTCTTTTTCTTTCTCTATACATATATATTTTTTGTGTTTGGTAACTTCTTCTAATTATAGGATATTTATTTATACTGTGAATATATTTGTAAGTTACAAAAAAATATTGTAAATAATACATGAGGGAATAAAATAGTAACAATATTAGATGGAATTCTTCCTCTAATGCAATTTGCATTATGATGGATAGAGCAGGTGATATAAAAAATGAATAAATAATATTTTAGTTGGTAATAATCCTATTTTTAAAATGAGCAGGGAAAAATGGAAAGAAAAATATTAGAGGAATGATAGACAGTTACAAAATACATTCAGGGTAGGCTTCTACAGGAAGTACTATAGTCTATACAGTTATAACCAAAGTGAAGGTGTGAGCTATGTAGATACCTGGGCAAAGAACATTAAAAAAAATAGTATTATGAAATTAGTTATTTACAATATCTAAACTTTTCAGAAAACCTGGCAAATAAAAGCTAAGCATCTTTTTTAGAAACTCATAGCACTCTTAAATTTACATAATGGAAATGTATATAATGTCTTGTCCTTTAAGAGATAACTTAAGGTGTTATTTTCAATGAGTATGATGTTTAGTTTACTGAAAAGGCTTGGTTTCTTCCAACAAGAAAAATTAGTGATGTTCATTTGTTGTTGTTGTTATGTGCCATCAAGTTGAACTTGGCTCATAGAGACCCCTCCTTGAGTTTCCAAGGTGGTATTACTACATTGCCCAACTTTTCTTCTGAGGAAGGGCTGGTGGGTTTGATCCACCGGCCTTCTGGTTAGCATTCAAGTGCCTTAGGCATTATGCTACCAGAGCTCCTGATCATCATTTAGTTTTTATAAATATTTTAATTCATATCTTTATATTAAAGTGGGACTGAGTTTATATTTATATTATCTTCTCTATTTTTTAGTTCATTATATCTTTAGTCTTTCATCCTTAGTATTTACACAAATTTACATCAGAAATGTTATTATAGGCACACTTATTTCTTTCCATTGATAAAGATACATTACTGCTGTTTACTACCATGGAATTGCCCAGCAAAATGTTACAAATAATTATAAAGCTCTAAAATTAAAAGTGTGGTATTGGAGAAATGATAAATGCAGAGAATAGATATAAAACACAGATTCATACATGCATTGTAATCATGTATTCATGATAAATAGCAGAGCTGCAATTGCAGGTAATGGAAAAAATGTGGACAAATTCACAATTTTTTTAACATAGTGTACCTTTGTAGAAAAATAAATAAAATGGGTCAAAAGTTGAAAAAACAAACCAAAAATCAAATCTATATACATTAAGGAATTAAATGTAAAATCCAAAAATATAAAGCCTTTAGAAGAAAATAAAGAATGACTTAATGAATTTTTAATAAGGTTGGCTTTTAACAGTAAACAAAAATTGAAAATAGCAAAGGAAAATATCAATGAATTCAACTACAGTAATTTTAACTTTTCTTTATATATGGCACCATACAGTTTGAAAGGTCAAGTCACAGATTGGGAAATGTATTTGTAATATATAGAACTTACAAAATATCAGTAGGCAATCAATATATATAAAATAATTCTATGAACCCTAATGAAAAATAAAAGTAGAAAAAATAATGTTAATAATGAATATCCTCAAAAAAAATATATATAAATAAAAATCTCACTGCTATCCAGTCTATTCCCACTCTTAACAACCCCGTTGGATTTCTAAGGCTATAAATCTTTATAGAAACAGACTGCCTCTTTTTTTTTTTTTTTTGCTTTGGCAGAGCAACAGGTGGGTTTGAACTATGGAACATTTCTTCGGTTGACAGCCAAATGCCTTAACGATTTAAATGCCACCAGAATGGCCATAGTTAATATTCTTCGACTCGGAAATGCCATTTCTACTAAACAACCTAGAGGACTTTATAGGTATCATGAATTCCAGAACAAGAAAAATTTTAATAATAATAATATTTGTAATTAAAACACACGGGAAATGACAAAAAAGTAGAAGAAATCGACAAAAATTAGAAGGAATTAATGTACCTTCCTTTATTCTATTAATTAAATAAACCCATCACCCATTGCCCTTGAGTCAATTCTGACTCATAGTGACCCTATAGGACAGGGTAGGACTTCCAAAGAGCATTTTAGCATCTTTCTGTGGTGGAGAGAAAGGGGGGGGGTTCAAGCTATCATCCTTTCAGTTTGCAGATTCTTCATTCTCTTATTTCTTTTTTCCTTTCTTCTCAATTATTCCTTTTGCTCCTTTGCTTGTTCTTTTCTTCCTCTTCTCTCTGGATCTTTCTCCTCTTTTTCTTCTTTCTTTTGATCTGGCAGAAAGATCACCTCTTCATCCACCAGTGCCATGTTCAGTAGCGCTGCCCCAACATCCTGTGTTCAGCAATATGTGTTCCTGTGAAGTGAGTGCCACATTTCCACTGCAATCGTGTTTGGTGCCTAAGACTTTTGTCCATACTGTGCCACATTTCTTTTCTGTTTTTTGTTTGTTTGTTTGTTTTCCTACTTCTATTTTTCTTTCTCCATAGTTATCACTTCCCCTAAATCTTTTTTTTTTTCTTTCTTTCTTTTCCTTATTGTCCCTCTTACCCCTTCCCTTCCCCCCCTTCTTTCTGTCTTATTCAGATGGGAGCCAGTGAACCTACCCAGACAAACCTAGTATACCTGCTGCCCCACCCATTCACCTTCAGCTATTCTGTATAGTCAGTGATTAAAGTCTTGCATTCAAAATCCCGCTAATTCCAAATAGACCGAGAGGCAATGTGATAAGCACCCAAATGTTACTAAACTAGTGATCAGAGTAACATGCATGCCATTTTGCCCAGATATATTAAAACAAACAAAAACAAAACTCAGGATGAAGCAAACCATAATACAATCAACTAATTAATATAATAACACAATATGTCAGAGAAAGAGACAACATCAAATTAGATGCAATTAAAAAATAGGGGTAGGGGGACAAGATTATTCAAAAAGAGACTGAAAATGATCCAGAAAATTTTATAGGGACTGCCTGATAAAAATTCAAAATAATTATATTTAGATAATTTCAAAGGATTGAGATAAAACATGAGGAAACTATAGTCAGAAGAAGATGGAAGGAATACACAGAATTATTGTACAAAAAATAATTGGTCAATGTTCCTCTATTTCAGGAGGTGACATATGATCAAGAACCAATGACATTGAAGGAATAAGTTGAAGCTTCACTAAAGGCATTGGTGAAAAACAAGCCTTCAGGAATTGAAAGAATACCCATAGAGATGTTTCAACAAACAGATGCCACTCTGGAGGCACTTACTCATCCATGCCAAGGAATTTGAAAGATAGCTCCCTGTCCAAAAGACTGGAAGAGATCTATATTTGTACATATCTCAAAGAAAGGTGATGCAATAGAATGTGGAAATTATCTAAAAAGATCATTAATATCACAGGCAGGTAAAATCTTGCTGAAGATAATTAAAAAATGGCTATAGCAGTATATCAACAGTGAACTTCCAGTAATGAAAGCAGTATTCAGAAGAGAATGTGGAATAAAGGATACCATTGCTGATGTTTTATGGCTCTTGGCTGAAAGCAAAGAATACCAGAAAGATGTTTACTTCTACTGATTATGCAAAATCACCTGACTGTGTGCATCACAATAACTTGTGAACCAAATATAACATTGAAAAGAATGGGAATTTCAGAACACTTAATTGTGCTCATGAGGAATCTGTTCATAGAACAAGAGGCTATTGTTTGAATGGAACAAAGTGATACTGCATGGTTTAAAATCAGAAAGGGAATGAGTCAAGGGTGTATCCTTTCATCATACTTATTCAATCTGTATGCTGAACAAATAATCCAAGAAACTAGACTATATGAAGAAGACATGGCATAAAAATTGAAGGAAGAGTCATTAACAACCTGAAATATACCAATAACACACCTAGCTTGCTGAAAGTAAGATAATTTGAGACATTTACTAATGAAGATTAAAGAGTACAATCTGTAGCATGGATTATGTCTTAACATAAGGAAAATAAAAATCCTCACAAGTGGAGGAGTTAGCAGCATCACGAAATGGAGAAAATATTGAATTTGTCAAAGATTTTGTATTACTTGGCTCCACAATCAACATCAAAAGTAATTATGTTTAGGTAATTTCAATTAATTGAGGGGGAGACAGGACCCAACTCAGAGGCAGGAAAGGGAGGGAATGCTGGGGATGACAAAAGCCACAGGGTCCAGGTAAGGGAAGGGAGACAGGCCCTACCCCAGAGTCAGGAAAGAGAGGGAGCTCTGGGGGAAGCAAAGTGGTAGGATCCAGGTAAGATCCACATAAAGGAAGGGTGGAGAGGTTTCAAACAGCTAAGGGAGATGAATCTGTCTGTGAGTTTGTCATACTGCAGTGGCTTGTGTATTGTGAGGCTTGAGGTTGTGCCACCAGTGTTTCAAACACCAGCAGGGTTGCACATAGTGCACAGGTTTCAACACAGCTTAAAGACTGAGACAGACTAGGAAGAAGGAAGAGGCCATTCATTTCTCAAAGAATTGGCCCAGGAAAACCTTATGAATAGCAGAGAAGCACTGTCTGATACAATACTGGGCAACTTTATGAATAGCCTGGAAATTTTGTTTGATACAGTGCAGGAAGATGAGTCCCTTAGGTTGGAAGGCACTCAAAATACTACTGGGAAAGGGCTGAATCATCAAAATAGAATCAACCTTTTTTTTGTTGTTGTTGTCATGTGCCATCAAGTCGAACCGGACTCATAGCAACCCCTCCTTGGGTTTCTGAGGCAGTATCACTATGGATGTAGATTGCCCCATCTTCCTTCTGAGTAGTGGCTGGTGGGTTTGAACCACCAGCCTTTTCTGATTAGCAGTCAAGTGCCTTAAGCACTACACTACCAGAGCTCCCAGAACCAACCTTAATGATATGGATAAGGTAAAGCTTTTGGGACTTCCACAAAGTGATGTGTCACTACTCAAATTGTCTTGAACTTTCAAACATCCATTAATAATCAGAACATGAAATGTACAAAGTATGAATCTAGTAAAATTGGAAGTTGTCAAAAATGAAATGGAACACATAAAGATTGATATCCTAGCCATTAGTGAGCTGAAGTGGACTGGTTTTGGCCATTTTGAATCAGACAAAAATATGATTTATGCCGGGAATGATAAATTGAAGAGGAATGGAGTGACATTCATCATCTCAAAGGATGTTTCAAGATATGTCCCGAAGTAAAATGCTGCCAGTGATTGGATAATATCCACATGCCTACAAAGAAAACCAGTTAATATTACTATTATTCAAATTTACACACCAACCACTAAACCCAAAGATGAGGAAATTGAAGATTTTTATCAACTTCTGCAGTCTGAAGTTGACTGAACATGCAATCTAGCTGTGTTAATAATGACTGGGGACTGGAATGAAAAAGTTGAAAACAGAAGAATTATCAGTAGTTGGAAAATTTGGCCTTGATGACAGAGATCTCATGATAGAATTTGGCAAGACCAACGACTTATTCATTGCATATACCTTTTTTTCAACAACACAAATGGTGGCTTTAAATGTAGACTTTGCCAGATAGAGTACCCAGAAATCAGAGTGACTACATCTGTGGCAAGAGGCAATGGGGTTCAATAGCTTCAGCCAAAACTAGGCCAGGAGCTGATTGTAGAACAGACCATCAACTGCTCATACAGAAGTTCAACTTGAAATTAAGACAAATAAAACAAGTCCACACAAGCCAAAATATGACCTTGAATATATCCCTCCTGAATTTAGATATCATCTAAAGAATAGATTTGATGCACTCAACACCAGTGACTGAAAACCAGAGGAATTGTAGGAAGACATCATAACATCATCCATGGAGAAAGCCAGAGGTCATTAAAATTTGAGAAAGGAAGAAAAGACTAAAATAGATGTTAAATAAGACTCTGAAACTTGCCCTTGAATGGAGAGAGTAGCTAAAGGAAATGTCAGAAATTAAAAGATAAAGAGCTGAACAGAAGATTTCAAAGAGCAGCTCAAGCAGGCAAAGAAAATTATTATAATGAAATGTGCAAAAGACCTGTAGTTAGAAAACCAAAAGGGAAGAACACCGTCAGCATTTCTTGGGCTGAAAGAGCTGAGAAAGAAATTTTGGCCTGGAGTTGCCATATTGAAACAGTCTGTGGGCAATATATTGAATGATGCAGGAAACATCAAAAGAAGATGGAAGGAATACACAGAGTCACTGTACCAAAAAGAACTGGTCGATCTTCATCCATTTCAGGAGGTGGCATAAGTTCAAGAACCAATGGTATTGATGGAAGAAGTCAAAGCTGCACTGAAGGAATTGGCAAAAAACATGGCTTCAGGAATTGACAGAATACCAACTGAGATGTTTCAACAAACAGATGCCCTGTTGGAGGCACTCTCAGTCATGCCAAGATATTTGGAAAACAGCTTCCAGGCCAACTGACTAGAAGAGCTCTGTATCTGTACCCATTCCAAAGAAAGATGATCCCATGGAATGAAGAAATTATTGAACAATATCATTAATATCACATGCAAGTAAAATCTTACTGAAGATAATTCAAAAATAGTTGCATCAGACTACTGATAGAAAACATCCAGAAATGCAAGCTGGATTCAGAAGAAGACATGGAATGAGAGATATCACTGCATACATCTGATGGATATTAGCTGAAAGCAAGAATACCAGAAAGATGTTTACTTATGTTTTATTAACTATTCAAAAACATTAGATTGTGTAGATCATAACAAATTATGGATAACAGTGAGAAGAATAAGAATTCCAGAACACTTGATTATACTCATGAGTACCCTGTACTTAGATCAAGAGGCTGTTGTTCGAAGAGAACAAAGGGACACTGCATGGTTTAAAATCAAGAAGAGCATGTGTCAGCGTTGTATCCTTTCACCATACTTATTAAATCTATATACTGAGAAGATAATCCAAGAAGTGGACTCTATGAAGAAGAAAGTGACATCAGAATTGGAGGAAGAATCATTAGCAACCTGTGATATGCTGACAACACAACTTTGCTTGCTGAAAGTGAGGATGACTTGAAGCACTACCTGATGAAGATTTAAGAATACATTCTGTAGTATGGATTACATCTCAATATAAAGAAAATATAAATCCTCATAACTGTACCTATTAGCAGCATAAAAATAAGTGGAGAAAAGACTGAAGATGTCAAATACTTCACCTTGCTTGGTTCTGCAATAGACGCCAATGGGAGTAGCAGTCAGGACATCAGATGATGTATGTTGTTGTTGTTGTTATGTGCTGTCGAGTCGGCCACGACTCATAGAGACCCTTCCTTGGGTTTTTGAGGCAGTATCACTATGGAAGTAGGATTGCCCAAC
>NW_006922238.1:910902-912140 GCF_000298275.1 Orycteropus afer afer
GAATGCTGAAAGTACCATGGACAGCTAAAAGAACTAACAATTCTGTCCTGAAGGTAGTGCAGCCAGAATACTCCTTGGAAGCAAGAATGGCCAGACTTCATCTCACCTACTCTGGTCATGTTGATCGAAGGGACCATTCCCTGAAGAAGGATATCCTACTTGGTAAGGTAGAAGGTTGACAAAAGAGGGAAAGGCCCTCAACCATATAGATTGGCACAGTGGCTGCAGGGATGGGCTCAAGTATAGCAAGGATCATGGACCTGGCATAGGACCAGGCAGTGTTTTGTTCTTCTGTATGTAGAGTCCCTATGAGTCAGACATGAGTCAACAGGACAGAACAGAAAAAATGAATGGAGAATAAATATGAGGAAATGGAAATGGAAGCAGCAGGCAAGAAATAGGATGATGTATTGATCTGGGAAATATGCTGCAAAAGACCTCATTAAAATGTTGAAGAGAAAAAATATATCTTTGATGACATTAGTGCATCTATCCCCCAAAAAACACACTACCATTAAGTCAAATCTGACCCATAGTGACCCTTCCTTTGGTTTCCGAGGCAGTCACTATGGAAGTAGATTGCCCAACCTTCCTTCTGAGGAATGGCTGGTGGGTTTGAACCACTAGCCTTCTTGTTAGCAGTCAAATGCCTTAGGGACTATACCACTAGAGCTCTTACACCACCAGAGCTCTTCAACCCAAGCCATGGTATTTTCAATTGCTTCATATGTATGTGAAAACTGGACAATGAATAAGGAAGAATGAAGAAGAGTTCATGCTTTTGAATTGTGGTGTTGGTGAAGAATACTGAAGTATCAAAGACTGTCAATAGAACTAGCAAATCTGTCCTGGAAGATTTGCAGCTGGAATTCACCTTGGAAATAAGAATAGCCAGACTTCTTATCACCTACTTTGGTCATGTTTTCAGAAGTGACTATTACTTGGAGAAGGATATTGTGTTTGGTAAAGTAGAGTGTCAGCAAAAAAAAAGGGGAAGAACCTCAATGAGATGGATTGTCATAGTGGCTGCAATGACAGGTTCAAGTATAGCAAGGATGGTGAGGCTGGCACAGGACTGGACTATGTTCTTTCTGTTACATATAGAGCTGTTATTAATGGAGCCACCTCAGTAACACTTAACAACAATCAAAGCAGAACACAAACAAACACTGGAAAACCTAAAAAAAAAAAAAAAAGAAGAAATTGGAAAATTAAAATCTCAAGACAAACACCAAATA
>NW_006922238.1:912419-915869 GCF_000298275.1 Orycteropus afer afer
AAAAAAAAAAAGAAAAAAAAAACACCAAACAAACTACTAAAGATTTATTACAAAAAATTTCCTCTAATATCAAGGAAGAGGAAAAGATATGCACTTAAGAAACTCACTGAACCTCAAATAGGATAAACCTCAATAGAAAATGATCAAGATATATTGTGGTAGTTAATATTGTTTTGAGTTCCTGGGCAGCTGAATGTAGTTATTTCCCATGATAAAACTGGTTATCAACTCCATGGTGGAATCTACTGGAGCACCTGAGTAACTACCTTCAGGAAGTAGTCTGTTTCCAGTATGTAAGGAGATATTTTGACAAAAGTCTCAGAAGCTTTTTGGCATCCTTGGACCCTGCATATGGCCAAGTCTTCATTTAGCAGCCTGCCATGTTTCCTGCTGAGCTTGATCTTGGGACTATCTCTAGATTTGAATTAGTGAACTGCCCTGTTGTTTGGTAATATTGAAACTGTGCCATTTTATTTGTTAACTTTGGGCTTGTTAGCCTCAGCAGCAGAACTTAGACTTCTAGCCTCTAAAACTATAGGAGAATAAACTCCAGTTTGTTAAATCCACCCACCTGTGGTATTTCTGATAGAGTGGCATGAAGTGACCAAAACACATATCATAACCAAACTTTCCAAAACCAAAGACAAAGAAAGAATTTTGGTAGCAACTTGGGAAAAATGAAAAGTCACACACAAAGGAGAACCAATAAGACTAAGCTCTTATTTCTCCACAAAGAAGAGCTGTCATTACTTCATGCATACAAGAAGGTAATGTGATAACATGAATAAAACCCTGAAAAAAAAAAATACACGTACTATATATCTAGCAAAATTGTACCTTAAATACAATGACAAGATTGGGGCATTTCCAGATAAACAGGTATTAAGGGAATTTGTAAATACCATGCCAACATTACAAGAAAAGCTGAAGAAGTCCTATAGACTGAGAACCAACAAAGGAAGAGAACAATTGGAGATTAATATTCACAACAACCCAGATGTAGAAGTTAAAAAAGAAAAAAAAAAGAAAAAAAAAAACTTCAAGACTGAAAATAGGGAACAACTTATGTCAATTTATAAAAGATGATGATTATAGAGCAAAAAAGAGAGAATAAATGATGTAGTTACAGTACTTAAAATGTAGAGGATGTCAAGAAAATATGAAAATAGAACAGATTGCTTTAAACTTGCGAGGATAATAATAAATTACAGGGTAACCTCAACAAAAATTAATAAACCTTCCAATGGGGAAAGCGGAAACAAAAAGAACATCACAAGAACATCACAGTCTCATTAAACAATAAAATAAGAGCAATGAAAGAAACATTGAGAAATCCTTAAGCAAAATGAGATCAGCAAAGAAAAATTTATTGAACCAAGAAGCCACCAACACCAAAAAAAAAAAAAAAAAAAAAAAACCAGCAAACTAATAGCAGTTAATTTATATCTACTGATATTTCCATGGACTAAGCACACCAGTCAAGAGAGAGTAGAATGGACAATGAAACATGACCCATCAATATATTGTTTACAAGAGACACACCTCAGACTCAAAGACAAAAATAAGTTAAAAAGCAAAAGCTGAAAATATATGTATAAAGCAAATGGCAAAAAAAAAAAAAAAAAAAAAATGAGTGTCAATATTAATTTCTGGTAAAATAGGTGTTCAGGTAAAACCAGCAAAGGAGGCAAGGCAGGGCACCATAAGCTGATTAAAGTGTCAGACCAAAAAGGGGACATAATCATAATCATAACCATAATAAATATATATGTACCTCATAAAAGAACCACAAAATATATACATCTATGTTTAAGAACATTGAAAAGAGAAATAGACAACTCCATAATAGTTGAAGGCATTAACGTACTACACTTGACAAAGGGCAGAGTAACTATAAGGAAACTCAACAAAGATACAGAGGATCTAAACAACACAATTAATCAAGTAGATTCCATACAGGTATACAGAATACTCCACCCAACAACAGCTCCAGTGCACATTATGTATTCTTCAGAATAAACCAAATGTTAGTACTCAAAGCAAGTCTGAGTGCAGTTACAAATATCAAAATACTACAAAGCCTCTTCTCAAATCACAATGTTATACAATTAGAAATAAACAACAGGTGAATTAAGAGAGAAAAAAAACAATGATTGAGAAACTGAATAACTTCTGCTAATAGAAGAAATAATAAAAATAAAATTCCTTGAATCAAATGAGAATGAAAACACAGCAAGGCAAAATCTATGAGGCACACATTAAACAGTGTTCACAAGACTAAATGAACACATCAAAAAAGAAGTAAGAACCAGAAAATACAATTTAGCCCAACATCTCCAATAGAAAGGAAACAACAATTATTCAAGAAGAAATAAGTGATATACAAAACAGAAAAATAGAAAGTATCAACATGACTAAATATTGCTTCTTTGAAAGGAATAACAAAATCAACAAACTCCTGGTAAATTTAACAAAGAAAAAAAAGGAAAAGATACAAATAACACAAATTAAATAGATACTGCCACAATTGAACCTGTAGAAATAAAATGGAATACCATGAAAAACTGTACTCCGACAAATTTGAAAACTTAGAAGAAATGGAAAAATTTTTAGAAACATGCTACCCAAACTAATATCATATGAGGTAGAAAGTTGACTAGACCCATCACAAAAGATGAAATTGGATGGGTCATAAAGATAACTACAAAAAAAAAAAAACCTTGCCTAGATGTCTTCATTCGCAAATTCTACAAGAGCTGATGTGAATTCCACTCAACCTATTTTCATAGAAAAAGATAGAGTACTTCTAAATGAATTTTATGAAGCAAGCATAACCCTGATACCAATACAAGGCAAAGACATCAATAAAGATAATATCATAGACAAATATCCTTCAAGAACAATGACATAAAGATTCTCAACAAAATATTAGCCAATAGAATTCAACACGATATCAAAATAAATACATATACTGGATAAATGAAGTTTATTCCAGAAATCAAAAGATAGCTTAGCATTAGAAAACAACACAACCAAGTAATCCACTACATAAAACAAAGGGGGAGGTGGTCATATCAACTGATGTAGAAAAAAAGGATTTGACAAAATCCAACACCCGTTCTTTATTTAAAAAATAACAAAACAAAACAAAACAAAAAAGCACTTAGCAAAATAGTAACAAAATAAAAATTTCTCAATGAAATTAAGGAATATAACTAAAGACACACACAAAGACAATGGCCATCATTATTTTCAATGGGGAAAGACTGAAAACATTCCCCTTATGAACAGGCACCAAACTAGGATGCCTTTTATTACTATATCTATTCAATACTGTATTGGAATTTCTAGCAAGCCCAGTAAGGCAAGACAGGGAATTTAAAGGACCCAAAATTGGAAAGAAAAAATAAAACTATTTATACTTCCAGATGATATGATCCTATACATGGA
>NW_006922238.1:916140-918960 GCF_000298275.1 Orycteropus afer afer
ATGGAACTTGGCCCAAATTCCATCATCATTACTAAAGAGATGGAAATCTAGTCACAAACTTTATATGGAAGGAAAGTGAATTCAGATAAGCAAAGCACTACTAAAGAAGAATGAAATGTTGTTGTTGTGTGCCAATGAGTTGGACCCGACTCGTAACGATCCCTCCTTGTTTCTCTGAGGCAGTATCACTACGGAAGTAGATTGTCCCATCTCCCTTCCAAGGAGTGGCTGGTGGGTTTGAACTCTAAATCTTCTGGTTAGCAGTCAAGTGTCTTAGGCCTCAAGTTCCCTGGTCTCAAAATCTACTATTCAGTCACAGTAGTCAAAACAGCCATATTTTTGACAGGCACATAGACAAATTAAACAGAATTCAGAACCCAGAAGTAAATCCACCCTCCTATGGACAGATGATCTTTGGTAGGGGTTGAAACCCATTAAGTGGGGAATTGTCTCTAACAAATGACACTGATAAAACTGGATATATATTTGAAGAAAAATGAAGCATGATCCATATCTCTCACCAAATACAATAACTCAAGATGAATCAAAGACTTAAATACAAAACCTAAAACCATAAGGATCAACAAAGAAAAAATATGTGCAAACCTATGGCCCTACTACATAGCCAGCATAACCAAAAACATACAAACAGCAGAAGAAACACTACATGATGGGGATGTCCTAAAAATAAATATTTCTGTTCATCAAAAGCTTCTTTTATGCTAAAAGAGAGAAAACAACCTAAAAACTTGGGAAAAAATTTGGTGACATATTGGACAAGTACTAATCTGTAAAATTTGTAGAAAATTTCAACAGAAGTAAACAAGAAATACTATTCAGAAATGTGCAGATGACATGAACAGATATTTCACCAAAGACTTTCAGATGGTCACAAATGCATGAAGAAATGCTCACATTCATTAACCATCAGAGTTGTTGTTATATGCTGTCGAGTCGGACCCAACTCTTAGCAATCCCTCCTTAGGTTTCCAAGGCATTATCACTATGGAAGTAGATTACCCCATCTTCCTTCCGAGGAGTAGCTGGTGTGTTTGAACCGCCAGCCTTCTGAATAGCAGTCAAGTGCCTTAGCCTCTATGCTAACAGAGCTCCATCAGAGGAATGCAATCAAAACAAAAATGAGATACCATTTCACCCCAGAATTAATAGCAAAGTTCAAAAGGACAGAAAATAATACAAGCTGGTTAGGGTGTGCAGAGATTGGAACCACCATTCACTGCTACAACCATTTTAGAAAATGATATGGTACTTCATTAAAAATTTGTAAATAGAAATACCGTTTGCAGCAATCCCACTAATAGTGTATGTTTTGGTTACCTAGTATTGCTCTGACAGGAATATGTACCACAAATAGGAATGATCTTAACAAACAGGAGTTTATTCTCTCACAGTTTGGAGGCTTTAAGTCCAAGTTCAAAGTGCCAGGCTCTAGGGGTTGGGTGAATACCCCTCATCCTTGGGCTTTAGCTCTGCCTCCAGCTCCCGGCCCGCTGAAGCTAGAGGCTTTTCTTCACTCAGACAGCTGCTGGCTGCTGAGGCTGACAAGCCCAAGGTTGACTAGTAACAAGGCACAATCTCGATATTACCAATCACACAGCAAGGCATTAATTCAAGTTATTTGTAAGTCCCAAGGTCGGCAGAAAATGGCAGGCTGCTGAACAATGACATGGCTACATGCAGGGTTCAAGGTGCCATAAGCTAGAGACCTTTCCCAAGGTTTCTCCTTATATACAAGAAACAGATCATATTCCCAAAGGCAGCTACTCAGCTGGTTGTGGTAGATCCCATTATGGAGTTGATTGCCAGTCTCATCATGGGGAATAACTACCACCAGTTGCCCAGCCACTCAACCGGGCCCAGCCCAGTTGACACACAAACATATCTACCACAGTACATAAGCTAGATAAATAAAAGCCATGACATGAACAGATATATGCACACCCATGTACGTTGCAGCATTATTCACAACAGCAAAAGGATGGAAACAGCCTGAGTGCCCATCAATGGATGAACGAATAAACAAACTATGGTACGTACACACAATGGAATACTATTCAATACGAAAGAATAACAATGAATCTGTAAAACATCTCATAACATGGGTGAACCTAAAGGACATTATGCGGAGTGAATTTAATCAATGACAATAGGAAAAATATTATATGAGGCCATTACTAAAAGTGCAGAAAAGATTTACACATAGAAGAATCATTCTGTGACATTTACCAGGGCTGGGAGGGGAAGGCAGTGCAAATCACTAACTAAAGGATATTAACATGTAATTTTTAGAGGGTTTTGACACAAAATGACACACATTTTGTGTGTGAACTTAGCTGCACCATGATTCTAAGTGGTTTAAGCAGTTAAGGTTAGTCATCCCTCATGATGAGAGCTGATGTAAGGTAATCACCTCCATCATGTGATATACTATCAACAGCCAATCAGTTGAAAAGGAGTTTCCTCAAGGGTGTGGCCATCTTCCAATAGATAAGTATGGGCTGGGAAAATGATATGAATTTCTGCTGCATCTTGATACTGCATCTAGCTCATCCATCATTTCTGGTTCCTGGACTTAAACTTGTGGCCTGATGTAATGTCTGCTGATCTTGAGATTTTTGCCTTTGTAGTCTATGAGCCAATAATCTGCCATTTTACCAACTGATCTTGGATTTGTCATCAAAGTAGGAATTGCAGCCTGCTATACTGCCTGCCTGGAGCTCTGGTAGCATAGTGGCTAAGGCACTTGACTGCTAACCAGAAGGCTGGCGGTTCAAACCCACCAGCCACTCCTCGGAAGGA
>NW_006922238.1:919570-921832 GCF_000298275.1 Orycteropus afer afer
GGCCACCGTGTCAATCCATCTCGTCAAAGGCCTTCCCCTTTTTTGTTGACCCTCCTCCTTACCAAACTTGACATCCTTCTCCGGGGAGTGGTCCCCTCTGACAACACTGCATCACTGGATTAGTTTCTCTAAAGAATCCATCCTAAGACAACTAAGGTGAAGGGAAAGCCAACACACAATAAGGAGTAGGTCTCCATAAAAATCAAGGCATAGGAAGTCGCTGAAGGAGCACAAGAGTTAATGATAACAAAGGTAAATACTATTACATACACAATCTTGCAGTAAAAATAATAATCTACAGGTGGATACATAGTAGACACTCAAGCTGAACAGAGTTGGGAAGGTGCATGGAACTACACCTATGAATATAAGTTGGGCAGAGTATATTTATACATATATATTTATAGTGCTGGAAATATACCCATTAATATAGTAGAGCATACAAGGGTTAATCCATACTGTAGACTGCACTGTTGGATCTTCAAGTCATCTTCACTTTCAGTAAGCAAGGTTGTGTCATCTACATATTGCAGATTGTTAGTAATTTCCTCCAATTCTGATTTCACCATTTTCTTCATATAGTCCAGCTTCTCTGTCATGAAAGAAGTGTAACCAGAATGCTCCTTGGAAGCGAGAATGGCCAGACTTCATCTCACCCACTTCACTCATGTTGGCAGAAGGGACCATTCCCTGGAAAAGGATATCATGCTTGGTGAAGTGGAGGGTCAGTGAAAAAGGGAAAGGCCCTCAGCCAGATGGATTGATATAGTGACTGCAATGATGGACTCTGGTATAGCAAGCTTTGGAGGTTGGCACAGGACTGAGCAGTGTTTCCTTTTTTGTACATGCAGTCGCTATGAGTTGGAGCCAACTGGATGGCAACTATCAACAATAACACAGGTATCAAAGTTATGGAAACTTCTTTTTATGAAACACCTTGAAGGAATGAGTCACTAAGCAAGGAGGCTTAAGGCCATAATCTCAGGAGATGCTTAGATCAGTTGGCATAACACAATCCACAAAAAATTGTTCTACATACTACTTTGGTGAGTAGTGACCTGGGTTTTAAAAGGTTGTGAGAGGGAATGTAAGGTGTCAGTACTGGTTTCTCCCTGTCCAGAGCAATGAAGAATGAAGAAAATCAAAGACACAAGCAAACAAGTAGTCCAAAGGACTAATGGACGACATGAACTCCACCTTCCATGACCCTGAGACCTGAAAAACTAGACGGTCCATGGATACCAATGCTGACTGGAGTAACAATAGGAGGTCCTGGATAGAGTGAGAGAAAAATGTGTAACAAAATTCAAAAGTATAAATTAAAAAAAAAAAAAGATTCAGACTTATTGGTCGCATAGAGACTTGTGGGATCATTGAAACTATGGCCCTTAGACACCTTTCCAGCCTGAAACTCAGCTCATTTCCATGGCCAACATTCAGACAAATGATGCTGTTGTTAGGTGTCATGGAGTAAGTTTTGACTCACAGCTACCCTTTGTACAACACAAGGAAATACTGCCTGGTTCTAAACCATGCTCACAGTCTTTTCCATACCTGAGTCCATCATCAGAGCGACTGTATCAATCCATCTCATTGAGGGTCTTCTTTTTCACTGACCCTCTACTTAGTCTGACATGATATCCTTCTGTAGGGACTGGTCCCTTCTGACAACATGACCAAAGTATGAGGTACAAAGACAGGCCATTCTCACTTCTAAGGAGCTTTCTGGCTCTACTTCCTCAAAGACAGATTTGTTAATTCTTCTAACGATCGATGGTACATTCAATATTCTTCACCAACACCACAATTCAAATGCATCAGTTCTTTGGTGGTCTTCCTTATTCACTGTCCAGCTCTCACATGCATAGGAGGCTATTGACAACACCATGGCTTGGGTCAGGCAAACCTTAGTCTTCCAAGTGACATATTTGTTCTTTAACACTTTAAAGAGGTATTTTGCAGCAAATTTGCCCAGTGCAATATGTCATCTGATTTCTTGACAGCTACTTCCATGGGTGTTGATTGTGCATCCAAATAAAATGAAATCATTGACAACTTCAATCTTTGCTGTTGAGAGCCAGAATGTTTCTCAGTCTGAAAAGACTTAGAGGAACATAGACTCCAAGCATTGATGCATTGCGTCTGTACAATATAAGACTCCAAAGCATTGATACACAGCATCTGTATATAAATCTACATTGATGCACAGTGTCTGCATGTTGAGTCCATAGTACATTGATGCACATAGCATCTGCATGTTGA
>NW_006922238.1:921992-923156 GCF_000298275.1 Orycteropus afer afer
ATTACTCATGGAAGAAATAGGGAATTTATTTAATCAGCATGATTTAGCAAGATTTGACATAAATTTATGTGATTATATTTTGTAGCCAATTTCCTGAAATTCATGTCATGATGATGTAGCATAGTATTGTTTAAATCACTATATAAGATGTTAAAGAATGAAATAAAGTTGACACATTCCAGCAAAAGTCTTGATGTGTTCCTTCCATTCCCACTTGAGGCATATGGCATAACGGTGTGGCTTTACCCCTCCGCTCTGGGGTTTATACGGAGATACCTTAGCTAAGCCTCCTCTCTTTCTATCTCTTCTCATTCTCTTACTGTCTCTGTAAAGTGACCATCTATTGTGCTGGTAACAGCACTTTGCTCCATTTATTATGATGTTACTTATTGGGCCAGTTGTGGGGATTTTTGTTTTCTTTAAGCCAAACAATACACAGGACTATAAGGCGAGCAATAAGAGGAAGGTATGCACCCATTAGAATAATTAGAAATATGAGATTTTTTTTTTTTAAAAAGGGAGTATTTTCCCAGGGATAAATCTGAGAAGGCAGATGGGGTAAGAAAGATGGACAAAGAAAAATGATAAAGTCAGGAAGGAAGTGGGAAAACGATGTTACACTGTTGGGGTTATGAAGAATGTACAAAGTAAAATGTACATAAATTGTTGAATGGAAAATCAATTTGCTCTGTAAATTTACAACCAAATCACAATTTTAAAAATATGTATATGAAGCATATAAACTGATATAAAGTCATTATGTTAAAAGCCTAAAATAAACACCTATCTAAATTGATGTGTATTAATATATTCTTTATAACATGTACATTTTTAAAATCACTTGTCACATAAAATATTATTAAATGAAATTTCTACTTTAAGGTTCATAAAAACACTCCACATTTGAATAGGTCTCATGACTGATTCACACAGTGACTTCAGTGATAGGCTCAAGTATATCAAGGCTTGTAGGGATAGTGCAAGACCAAGCAGTATATCATTCTGATGTGCATAGAGTCACTATGAGTCAGACTCAACTTGATAGCACAACATTACTTTTAGAAAACCCATTAAAAGGATATTTTATCCTCTGATTTTTTTTTACCAAGACTCATTCATTTAACAAGACGCAAAAACAAAATTTGCTTTAAATTAGACCATAAT
>NW_006922238.1:926207-927775 GCF_000298275.1 Orycteropus afer afer
TGGGGTTTAGTCCAATTCTGTATCCTTCCCTTCAAGGCTTAGAGGTCCACAATTATCTTCTGTGTCTGTGTTAATTGGTTTCCCTTTTCTTTGTTGAAGAGGGTCGTGCAATCCTTCTGCCTAATCTACCATCTTGCCGGAACTCCTCTAAAAATATATTTTAAATTGTAAAATGAGATGGATATGTGTGACCAGTAACAATAGTACCAAAGGTGTTTTGCATAATTTTTTTTATTATTACTATTCTAGTGAGAAACCAGTTTCCTACCTTGCTCACTCTTGTGTTAACATTTTTCCTGCTCCAGTGAATGTATAGTCTATTTTGGGAATGATGCATTGATAAATAATTGCACAAACTAGTTTACATGTTCAAATTTGACAAGTGATTTGCAGAAAAGTTACATGGTGAACTGAAGGTCTATTAAGAAGAAAGTTGTCCTACTTAAGAAAGGGTTCTAGGAGGAAATGAATCTAAGATATGAAAGCTAAGCTATGAAAGTTGATAGGAAGAAGAAGAGAAAAAGGAAGAGAATTTTAGGGAGAGACAGTAGCTTTTACATGGGCTTGATTAGAGGGCAGAGCATGGAGTAATAAAGGATTGAAAAAAGCTCTTCTCTGGGACATATAGTTTATCGTCATGCTTAGTATGAAGGAAAGCTGGAAAGGCAAGTATGGGGCATATAATAACAGAAATGATAGACCATATTATGGTCTATATTTCTGCCTGCATTTGGTCTCCATAAACATGAAATGTACTAGGTTACATAAGGAAGAATGTAAAATGGTTCTCAAACTTGAGTGTGCATCAGAATCACTTCCTGTGCTTGTTGAATCATGAATTGGGTATCAGCTCCTTAGTTTCCAATTCACAATTTTGAACTGTAGCCCAAGAATTTGAAATCCCAACAAGTTTTCTCATAATATTCATGCTGCCAGAACAGTTATGACACTGTCAAGCTACACAAAATTTAGGAGAGCAAAATAAGGAGTGTTCAAGTTATCTAAATCTGCCTAATGAAGCTCTGAAAAGTTAGCAATTTTTAGCAATGTGTAAAATCCCATATGGGTTGATTGAACATAGCTGAATTGTTCTCATTTGAAGTCTTTCATGTATTGGCAGTTATTTGCAAGTGGACCTGGAGCGATCTGAAGATTAAGTTAGGGGAAATCTCAAAACAGATTCTTCAGTCATATGTTTGATATCAGCTGGAATGTCAGGTTGGCTGGAGCAGCTCTAAGACATCTTTCACCCTCTGTGTCTCCAAATGACCACTCTGAGTGGATGGTTTAGAATTCCTCATAAGACAGCAATGTCAGGATAAGTGAATTTTTATACATTACAACTGGGTGAACAATCCAAGTACCCAGACAACCTGACTATATCTAGTCAGAGAAGTCACATAATTTCTGCTACATTCTATCTGCCCAAAGGTGTCATTGAGTTGGCTCTGACTCATACCAACTCTATATACATTAGAAGGAGACACTGTCTGGTCCTACTCCATCTTCAAAATCATTGCTATGCTTGAACCCATCTGTATCAACCAGCCACTGTATCAATCCATCAG
>NW_006922238.1:927934-936656 GCF_000298275.1 Orycteropus afer afer
GACAACATGACCAAAGTAGGTGAAACAAAGCTTAGCCATTATCACTTCTAAGGAGTATTTTGGCTGTATTTTTCCAAGAGACATTTGTTCATTCTTCGGGCAGTCCGTGGTATTTTCGATATTCTTTGCAAACACCGCAATTCAAATCCATCAGTTCTTCCTTATTAATTGTCCAGCTTTCATATGCATGTGAAACTATTGAAAATATGGCTAGAATCAAGCTCACCTTAGACTTCAAAATGATATCTTTGTTCATTAATACTTTAAAGATATGTTTTGCAACAGATTTGCCCAGGGCAATATCTCTTCTGTTTTCTTGACTGTGGCTTTCATGGCCATTGATTGTGGATCCAAGTAAAATGAAATCCCTGACACATTCAATCGTTTCTTCATTTATCATGATGTTGCTTATTTGTCCAGTTGTGAGGATTTTTGTTTTCTTTATTTTGATTTGTAATCCATACGGCAGACTGTAGTCTTTGTGTTTATCAGTAAGTGGTTCAAGTCTTCTTCATTTCCAGTAAGCAAGATTGTGCCATCTGAATATTGCAGGTTGTTAATGAGTCTTCCTCCACTTTTTTTTTTTTTTTAATTGTGTTTGAGTGCAGATTTACAAGCAAATTTGTTTTACTTTCAGCAATTTACCCACTTTGATTTAACGCCCCGATTACCATCCCCAAGCATAAAAAGCTCTCCTCCCCTCCCATCCCTGTCACTACCCCCTCCCTATACACTTCTTAACTATGCATTCCTGTCTGTCCAACATTTGCTCTCCGTGAATGCTGCCCCTCTGGTATCTCATGGCTGATTGATCTAAAGGGTGCATCTCCCTAGAGTAGGTGAGTGTATCACCCTGTGGTAGGTGTTCTGCATGTAAGTCTTTCCACTGTAGGGCTGAGTCCATTTCTAGGGCAGAAGGGTCACCCAGGGCCTTAGTCTTGGAAGTTCCACCAATCTCTATCTGACAAGTAATTCTGGTCATTTTTGTGTTTTTGAATTTTGTTCCACATTTTTCCTCCACACTATTCAGGATCTCTAGTTTTGATCCCTTTCCAAGATGTTGGCATTGGTAGTTGAGCACTATCTATTTCTTCTCTTCTCGGGGTCATGAAGGCTGAGGTCCTCATGGTCCATCTTATCCTTGGACTAATTATTTCCAGATGGCTTTGACTCTTCACTCTTCTTTGCTTCAGATGAGAAAAGATCAATAGATGCATCTTAGATGGCTGTTTGAAAGCTTTTAAGACCCCAGTCACTACTCACCAAAGTAAGTTGCAAAACAAGATTTTTATATACTATATTGTGCCAATTGAACATGTTGTCCCCTGAGACTGTGGTCCCAAGTACACAAGGCAGGTGATTCTCTCTCTCTCTCTCAAGGTATTTAGTTGTCTCTGAGAGGTTACTCCAACTCTGTCTTCTGTTGCATCTGTAATGTATGTGGCTTATTTTGTAGCACGAGTGCATAAGTACTGTTATATTCAGCCAAATCTATCTTTGGTCTAAGGTATATTCCTGTTTGCCTACCCCTGTCTGATCTTCTCACCTGCATTTATCCACAGCCTGCTGTTTTGTGCTAGTGGTAATGCAGTATTGTGTATATACCAGTATTTGCCTCTGTTTATGTCTTATGTGTACATTTCAGTGTTCTTCCTTTCACCAGTGTAATCATTCTGGTCACAGAGTCTTTCCATACCATTCCTTCCCTCACTCAAATCAATCTGTGACCCCCAACTAGTCCAAGATTTTCCCTCCTCTTCTTTCCTGTCCCGGTAACCAACAAAGTGAATTTCCTTCCCTGAGTAACCTTTCCTTGACTTTTTACAATAATGGGCTCATACAATATTTGTCTTTCTGTATTTGGCTTATTTCACTCAGCATAATGTCCTCCAAATTCATCCATGTTGTGAGATGATTCATGTATTCTTCATTACTCTTTAATGTAGCATGGTATTCCACTGTGTGAATGTATCAGAGTTTGGCTTTCTTCTTCATATAGTCTGACTTCTGGGATTATTTGCTCAGCATACACATGAATAAATATGGTGAAAACATGTAAGACAAACACATACCTTTCCTGATTTTGAACTATCTATTATTCTCTTGCTCTGTTTGAACAACTGCTTATTTTTATTTTATTATTATTACTTATTTAAGAGCTTGTTTTACATTCATTGTTACATGTACATTTGGTTTCACTCCCCATTTATCATGTCCAACCCTAACCCTTTCTCCTCTCCTCCCTACCCTGTAACCCTTCTCCTGTGCCCCTCATATTTATACACTACTGTTTGTCCTGCATTTCCTTAATTTGAATGTTGGTCTTCTGGTGCCCCGTGGGCTATTGCTCTAAGGGATGTATTACCATAGAGTATGTGTGTCCATCATCCTGGGTTGAGTGGTCTGTGTGTACATCTTGTTAACTATTGGGCTGATAGCCCATCCTTGGGGGTGACTTTTATTACACACACAAAATGTATTCCAGGGCCACAATATTGGGGATCTCATCAGATTTCATCTGACCAGTAATTGTGCTCATTATTGAGTTTTTGGGTTTTGTTCCACGTTTCTCTTCCCACTCTATCCAGAATCTCCAGATTTGATCCTTTCCTGAGTGGTTGGCATTGGTAGCTTTGCACCATTTAGTTCTTTTGATACAGAGAGCCATTGTTTCCTAGGGCTGACTGCTTCTAAATGTCCTTGTTTTTTGCACTCTTCTTCACTTGCGATGCTAGAGACCATTAGCTGCATCTTAGGTGGCTCCTTGAAAGCTTTTAAGATCCCAGTCATTATTCACCAATGTAGGATGCGGAACAAGGCTTTTATGTATTTTGTTGTGCCAGTTGAGCTGGTGTCCCCCAGTACTATGGTCCTGAGACAATAGATCTATTGGATATCTCTCTCATAGTGCCTGGTTGTCTGTGAGGGATTACTCTGTGTCTGTCTTCTATTGTTTCTGTAAGGATTGCAGGTATTTTGTATCACTGGTGTCTGTGCAAGATTAGCCTCAGCTGAGTCTATCCTTGGTCTAGAGTATACCTCTGTTCACTGTCCCCCATCTGATCGTCTCAAGTGTTTATGTGTTTATCTATAGCCTGGTGTTTGGAGTTAATGGCATAGCAGTATTGTGGACACATTGGTTGGTATTACCATCTGTCATCTGTCTCTTAGGTGCACAATTCAATGTCCTCCCATTTCTGAATGTTATCATGGTGGTCACAGATCCTTTCCATATATCCCTTCCCCTACCTGAGTCAGTGTGTGGGCCCCAACTAGCCTGCAATTAATCCCTCCCCTTCTTTTCCCATGCCAGTAACCTGTAAAGTGAGTTCCCTTTGCTAAGTAAACCCTTCTTTGTCTGTATAGGTTCCTTATGAACATAGTTAAATATTCTGAGATTCTAATTTTTCATGATATAATCCATAAATTTCTTATCTTTCACACAATTGAATAACTTTTCACAGTCAAAATAACACAAGTAAACATCTCTCTGGTACTCTTTTCTTTCAGCCAAGATCCATCTAACATCAGCAGTTATATCCCTCATTCCTCATCCTCTTCTGAATCCAGCTTGAATTTCTGGCAGTTCTCTTTTGATATATTCTACAACCATTTTTGAATTATCCTTAGAAAAAACGTATGTGCATGTGATATTAATGATATCATTTGATGATTTCCTCATTTTGTTGGGTCACTTTTCTCCGGAAGGATCACAATCACAATGCATTTGAGTCAGTTGGTCAGGTAGCTGTCTTCCAAATTTATTGGTATAAATGAGCAAACACATTCAACACTGCATCATCTCTTAATTAAAACATCTCAGTGGGCTTTCCTGGAGTCTTGCTTTTCACCAATTCCTTTGCTGTATCTTATAATTTTTTCTTCAATACCTTTGGTTCTTTATCATATGATACATCCTGAAATGGTTGAACATTGATCAAAGCTCTTTGCTGCAGTGACTGTGAATTTATTCCATCTCTTTTTGAAGCTTGCTGCATTGTTCAATATTTTGCCAATAGACTCCTTCGATATTACAAATCAAGGCTTGAATTTTTTTCTTCAGGTTTTTGAGCTTGAGAAATGCTGAGCATATTCTTCCCTTTTGTTTTTCTAATTCCAGATCTTTGCATATTTTCTTATAGTACTTTACTTTGTCTTCTTGAGCCGCCCTTTGAAATCTTCTGGTCAGGTCCTTTATTTTGTCATTTTTTTCAGTTAGCTTTAGTTATTCTCCTTTCAAGAGAAAGTTTCAGAATCCATTCTGATATTCTTTTTTTTTTTTTTTTTTTTTGTGGTCCTTTTCCTGTCTTTTTAATGACTTTTTGCTTTCTTCTTGTATGATGTTCTTGATCTTATCCCAAAACTTGGGCTTTCAGTCACTGGTGTTTGTATCCAATCATCTATTCTTCAGATGACCTCTATATTCTGGTGAGATGATATAATCATGGTCATATTTTGGCTCTTGTGGATTTGTTTTAATTTTTTTCATCTTCAACTTGAACTTCTTTACTTTCAACTTAAATTTATATATGAGTAGTTGTGGTTTTATTCCACAGTTGGCCTGTGGGCTTGCTCTGATTTGATTGTCTCTTTCCACACTTGCAGTCAATTTGATTCCTGTGTATACAATCTGGTGAGGTTCATGTGTATATAGATCTGTTTATGCTAAAAGGTATTTGCAATGAATAAGTGGTTGGTGTCGCAAAGTTCTATCATGCAGTCTCCAGCCTTATTTCTTTCACTAAAGACACATTTCTAACTACTGACGCTTCTTTGTTTTCACATTTTGCATTTCCATCTTCTGTAATTATCAATCTATCTTGATTGCATGTTTGGTCAATTTAAGACTGTAAAATTTAGTAAAACCTTCAATTTCTTCATTTTGTCTTTAGTTATTGGTGTGCAAATTGGTAAAAAAAAAAAAAAAAAAACCTCACTGTCATTGAATAATTTCTTACTCATAGCTATCCCTCCTTGGTTTTCTGAGGTGTTATCTCTATGGAAGTAGATTGCACAATCTTCCTTCCTAAGAGTGGCTAGTGGTTTAGAACTGCCAGCCTTCTGGTTAGCAACCAAATGTCTTAGGCACTATGCCTTGATAGTCACCTTGTAAAGAAAGAATGGATGGAAGGGAAGAGGGAAGGAGGAAGAGAGAGAGGGAAAGAAGAAAGAAAGAAAGAAGGGAAGAAAGGAAGGGAGGGAGGGAGGGAGGAAGGAAGGAAGGAAGAAACAATATTAAAAGACAACTCATGTAGCCAGCCAAGATTCAAGCTGTGGTATATGATTGCTGGCAGATTTAGTTCATTTATGGGTCAACCTTGCATACTAATAATGAAATTTAGATATTGGGGACAACTATTATATAGTAGAGACTTCTCTGTGTGCAAAAACTTCCAAAGTATTCTTAGACATACACACTGAATATTGTCATTAATTTTCATATATGTATGCATGTATATTTGTATGTATGTATGTGGGTAGAGTAAAGCTTTCAGAACCCCCATTTACTGATGTGGCAAATCTCAATATGAGAAGAAACAGCTGCAAACACCCATTAATAACTGAAACATGAAATAGATCAAATATGAATCTAGGAAAATTGGAAGTTGTCAAAAGTGAAATGGAACACATAAAGATCAATATCCTAGGAATTAGTGAGCTGAAATGGATTGTTTTTGGTCATTTTGAATCAGATGACCATATGGTCTACTATGCTGGGAATGACAAATTGAAGAATATCTTGGTATTCATCATCACAAAGAATGTTTCAAGATTTATCTTGAAGTACAATGCTGTCAGTGATAAGATAATATGTATACATCTATAAAGAAGACCAGTTAATATTAACGGGAGCTCTGGTAGTGTAGTGCCTAAAGAATTTGACTGCCAATGAGAAGGCTAGTGATTCAAACTCACCAGCCACTCCTCAGAAGGAAGTTTTGGTAATGTACTTCTGAGTGTTACTTTCTTGCAAACCCAAGGAGGGGTCACTATGAGTATTATTCAATTTTATGCACCAACCACCAAAGCCAAATATGAGGAAATTGAAGATTTTTAACAACTTCTGCAGTCTGAAATCGAGCAAATATGCCATCAAGATGTGTTATTTATAACTGGTAATTGGAATGCAAAAGTTGGAAACAAGAATCCCTGGTCATTGGAAAGTATGGTTTTGGTGATAGAAATGATGTGGGAGATCACATGATAGAATTTTGCAAGACCAACAACTTATTCATTGCAAATACCTTTTTTTCAATGACAGAAACAGTGGCTATATACATGATCTTCACCAGACGGAGTACATAGGAATCAGATTGACTACATCTGTGGCAGGAGGCAGTGGCGAAGCTCAATATCTTCAGTCAAAACAAGGCCAGAAGCTGATTATGGAATACACCATCAACTGTTCATATGAAAGTCCAAGTTGAAGCTGAAGACAGTTAAAAAGAAGTCCACAGGAGGCAAAATATGACCTTGATTATAACCCTCCTGAAGTTAGAGACCACGTAAAGGATAGATATGATGAATTGAACATCAATGACCAAAAACTGGACAAATTGTGGAATGACATCAAGAACATCATCCAAGAAGGAAGCAAAGTATCATTCAAAAGACAGGAAAGGAAGAAAAGACCACCATGGATGTCAGAAGAGACTCTGAATTTTCCCTTGAATGGAGAGTAGCTAAAGCAAATGGAAGAATCAACAGGTTAAAAGAACTGAAAAGAAGATTTCAAAGAGCAGCCCAAGAAGACAAAGTCAATTATTATAATGAAAAGTTCAAAGTTTCTAGAGTTAGAAAACCAAAAGAGACAAATGCACTCAGCATTTCTCAAGTTGAAAGAACTGAGGAAAAAAAATTAACCCTCAAATTTTAGTATTGAAAGACTCCATGGGCAATATGTTGAATGATGCAGGACCATCAAAAGAAGATTAATAGAATACACAAAGTCACTATACCAAAAAGAATTGCTAAATGCTCATCTATTTCAGGAGGTGACATTTGATCAAGAACCAATGGTACTGAAGGAAGAAGTTGAAGATGTACTGAAGGAAATGGTGAAGAACAAGGTGCCAGGAATTGACAGAACACTAATTGAGATGTGCTGGAGGCACTTACTCTACTATGCCAAAAGATTTGGAAGACAGCTACCTGGCAAATTGACTGGAAAAGTTTCATATTTGTACCCATTTCAAAGAAAGGTGATCTCACAGAATGTGGAAATTATAGAACAATATCATTGATACCACACAAATAAAATCATACTGAAGATAATTCAAAAATGTATGTAGCAGTATATTGGCAGATAGCTTCTAGAAAAGCAAGCTGGATTCAGAAGGGGATGTGAAGCAAGGAATATCATAGATGATCTTACATGGATCTTGGCTGAAAACAAAGAATGCCAGAAAGATGTTTACTTGTATTTTATTGACTAAAAAAAAACTCTCTGCCATTGAGTTGGATTTGACTCATAACACCCTATCCTTGGATTTCTGATGCAGTAACACTACAGAAGGAGATTGCCCAGCCTTCATTCTGAGGAGAGACTGGTGGTGGGTTTGAACCACCAGCCTTCTGGTTAGCAGTCAAATGTCTTAGGCACTACACCACCAGAGCTTCTGTTGTATTGACTATGAAAAGGCATTTGGTTTTGTGGATAACATCAAGAAGAATGGGAATTCCAGAACACTTAATTGTGCTCATGAGGAACCTGTACATGGACCAGGAGGCTATCATTCGAACAAAACAAAGAGATACTGCATGGTTTAAAACCAGGAAAGGAGTACATAAAGATTGTATCCTTTCACCATAGTTATTCAATCTGCATGCTGAGCAAATAATCCAAGAAGGTGTACTATATGAAGAAGAACATGCCATCAGGATTGGAGGAAGGCACATTAACTTGAGATATGCAGATGACACAACTTTGCTTGCTGAAAGTGGGGATGACTTGGAGCACTTACTGAGGAAGATTAAAGATTACAGTCTGCTGTATGAATTATACCTCATTATATATATATATATATATATATATATATATATATATATATAAATCCTCACAACTAGATCCATAAGCAGCATCACAATAGATGGAGACAAGTTTGAAGTTGTCAAAGACTTCATGTTATTTTGTTCTTAAATCATTGCTCATGGAATCAGCAGTCAAGATATCAAAAGACATAATACATTGGGCAAATCTGTTGCTAAAGCCCTCTTTCAAGTGCTGAAGAGCAAAGATATTTCCTAGAAGACTAAGATGCACCTAACCCACGACATGGTATTTTCAATCCCTCATATTCATGTGAGAGCTGGACAAAAGATAAGGAAGACTAAAGAAGAGTTGATGCTTTTGATTTGTGGTATTGGAGAAGAATATTGAAAGTGCTATGGACTGCTAAATGAATTAACAAATATGTCCTGGAATAAGTGCAGCCAGAATGCTCCTTGGAAGCTAGAATTGCCAGACTTTGTCTCACTTGTTTTGGTCATCCTCTTAGAAGGGACCTTTACCTGGAGAAAGATGTCATGCTTATAAAGTGGAGGGTCAACAAAAAAGGGAAGGTCCTCAACAAGATGGGTTGATATGGTGGTTCCCTCAATGGGCTCGGGTATAGTAGGGATAAGGAGGCTGGTACAGGACCAGGCAGTGGTTTGTTCTGTAGTACATAGGGTTACTATGAGTTGGAGATAACTCGAGGGCACATAACAAGAACAACAACAT
>NW_006922238.1:937818-945233 GCF_000298275.1 Orycteropus afer afer
TGTGATGAATGAGCATGGAAGAAAGGAGTCAATTTAACAAAGGATGCAGAGATGATTAAGATTAATAAAATTATACTTTATTTGCCCCTGATGCTTTAACTTTACACACTTTTGAATATATAAGAGAGTTGTATGAGCAGGAACATCCGCAAATATTCATTCATAATCAGAACGTGGAATGTACGAAGTATGTGTATAGGAATATTGGAAGTATGAATCGAGGAATATTGGACAAAAATGAAATGAAACTCTTGGAGATAGATATCCTAGGCATCAGTGAGCTGAAATGGACTAATATTGACCATTTTGAATTGAACAATCACATGGTCTGCTATGCACATATGTCAAATTGAAGAGGATAGGCATCATGTTCACTGTCAAAAAGAACATTTCAACTATACTGAAGCATAATGTTGTCACTGATAGGATAATATCTATGCATTTACAAGGAAGATCATTTAATACAACTATAATTAAAATTTACACACCAAACACTAATGCCAAAGATGAAGAAATTAAAGATTTTTAAAAATTTCTCCACTCTGAAATTGATCACCTATACAATCAAATTGCATTAATAATTACTAGTGATTGGAATGGGATAGTTGGAACCAAAGAATGACCAGAAGTTTGAAACTTTGGCTTTGGTGCTAGAAATGATGAAACAGATTGCATGGTAGAATTTTGCCACAACCAATGATGTATTCATTGGAAATATTTTTTTTTCAACAATGTAAATAGAGACTAAACACATGGACCTCCCCAGGTAGAATACACAGCAATCACATTAACTACTTCAGTGTAAAGAAACAATGAAAACTTAAGATTCTCAGTCAGAACAAGGCTGAGGATCAATTGCAGAACATACCATCAAGAGCTTTTATATAATTTGAAGTCAAAGCTTAAGAAAATTAAAACAAGTTCACAAGAGCCAAAGTAGAGCCATAAGTATATTCCACCTGAATTTAGCTATCATCTCAAGAATAGATTTGAAACATTGAAGATCAGTGAGTGCAGGATCCCATCATTTATGAGAGACTTACCACTCACCTGCACTTCCCAGGCTTCTCTCGGGAACCTCTGAGGGGAGGTAGGCTCCCACTCCTTCCAGCTTCCCAACCATGGCCATTCACAAGAACACAGACCACATCCAACCAATGGCTCAGTAAACCACAAATTTAATCCTGATGTCCCATCATGTCCTTCTAATTTTAACTTTCCTTAGTAGTGATCACTGGAACTCCATGATCTAGCTGATCTATTACGTCTGGAACATCTCCTGCACTGACTCCCTCAGATTCTTAGGTAGCAGAACTAAGAACACTTGACTAGGTGTCAGAAGACTGCAGTTTTAGCTTTCCAGTAACCAGCTGGGAGAGAAGGTGGTCTGTCCTCTCTGTGCACCCAGACAGGGTGCCTGACAAGTCAGAGGGCTGGCTCAGAATTAAAAATGACCTTGACATTTTAAACAGAAACAGAGAGGGAAGATCAATAGGGATGAGGGAGAGCAGGGTCATGATTGCAGGAAAGAGAAAATAAGGAACCTGGTTACTAAATGCTGGGAAGCACTCAGGGTCAGAGGGGAATGCAAAGCGACTGTTTTTCTTTTAAAAAATTCCATTCCATCTCGGGATTGGGCTAGGAAAGTCCAAGGAGTCTGCACCTCCTCCCTGTCAGTCCTCCAGACAGTCTGGTGGGCAGAGACAGCAACATGAGCAGCAAGGGAGATTTGGCCTGGTGGACCCTGCCCACTGGGTGTTCTGGATGGAAGGCCGCCCACAATCTGGCATCTGCACCCACAACTAGGGGTATAGGCCGCTGGCCCCCAGCACCTCTACTGAGAGTTCAGAGTTCGGTTATGCAGCTTGCAGGGAAAGGAAGGCAGAGGGCGGAGGGCAGAGGGCAGAAGGCAGAAGCTGAGTCATGCCACAGAGGCAGGAACCTGAGGTTCCACCCCCATTTCCCTCACACTCTCAGCCCTTGCTGGAACGTTATGGATGCTGGGTGCTTCAGCCAGAAGGGGGCAAAAGAGGGTACAGAGACCTCTTGGCAGAAGGAAAGAGGTTCCCCATCCCATCCACACCATGATTGCCACCACTGGCAAGCAGACCGGACCCTGACATTCCCCTTAATAGCCACAACTCCCTAGGTAGGTGGCATTTAAATCCCTGACCTGTTTCTTTCCCAAGTCTGAACTCTTAAGCTCTAGTCTACAGAAGGTAAAGGACTTGTCAAGATGGGTTCAGTTGGCCCCTTGCTCTTCTTCCTTCTGTCTTTCTGACCTCCCTCCCTGAAAACCACACCAAGCAGAGAAGTCCATAGTGATTCTCTGTGGGTCACCGGAGTTACCAAGCACAGAAGCCCACTCTCTCCAAAGTGATCCAGCATACTGAGGCCCATATCACCCCTTCCTGGTGGCATCCCTCACTCCAGCTGCACAAGCTGACAGCCTTCCCTGAACAGCCTGCCTTTACTCCCTCAGCCTGGAAGCCTCACTTCCATGTTTTAGAGGCCCATCTCAGGTGCCACCTCTTCCATGAAGCCTGTCTTGGTTATTTGGTTGTGACCTTCCCTTGAGCACTTTTGTTCTCCCTTTCTCAAGGCCTAGTTTCACTCTGTGGTCCTTCATTAGTTGGGTACCTCCTAACTATATTCCCCTCTTTATCCCCTCAAAGCTAAGCCGAAGGCCTTGCTTACAGGAAATGCTCAGGACATCATTGGTAAATGGAAACAAATATGGTGGGAAAACGCTACTGCACTCAAGAGAGTATAAAACTAAAGAGCTGAAATTGTAGCATAAGAGATTTAAGGTGTATTCAAATACAATCTGTTGACAATGCCATTTATTCAACTCTGGAACAGATTGCTAAGAGGTGCCAGGAGCTTCCTACCTCCAAAGATTCTGAGTCAGAATCAGTACTTTCCTCATCTCTCCAACACACTGCAAAAAAGGTAGCAAGGGGAACAAGACTACCCAGAGCACTTCCTGCAGTGTCCGTCCATGCCAGCTACCAAATGATGAAAATAATCACCGCTAACACTAAGTACTTACATTCTGCTAAAAGAATAATACACCTTGTTTCATTTAATCCTTACAATCACTTATGAAGCAGAGTCTAGTCTTATTCCCATGTTACAGGCAAGGAAACTGAGGCTCAGAGAACCATGATTCCACAACTGAGAAGAATCAGAATCCAGGTCATTTTGATTCCAGGGTCCTCACTCATCCTGCCTTAAAACAGGCTCATGCCTAAGCAAGTCATATCTATCTATCTTGCATGTGTGGCTGCACACAGTATATATGCAAACATGCACAAACATACACATATGCCACACCCCTGTCTTGCCCACAGACTTGGTCAAGTGGAGGCAGACTCAGGTACACAGATTAAAATCTCACACTGATACTGCATTGACCTCAAAGTTAATCATTTTTTTTTTTTTTTTAGGGATAAATAATCAAAGGGAGAAATGACTTAAAATGAGCCCTCAAAATACAAGTGAAAAGGAATCTGGCATTCTTTAGATTACTATCAAAGCCCTGCTCAGAAGCACCAAAGTACACAAGCCCATGAAGACACCCAGCCTCAAAGAGCAGGCACCAGCTTTACTATCTACAAGTAGATTCCAACTCAAAGCAATCCTACAGGACAGAGTTCAACTGCCACATAGGGTTTCCTAGGCTGTTAAAAAAAAAAAAAAAAAAGAAGAAGAAGAAGAAAATTAGTGACTAAAGACCAGATGAGTTGTGGGAGGATATCATGAAGAAAGCAAAAGATCATTAAGAATGTAAGAGAAAGAGAAAAGAGGAGAAGAAAGTCAGAAGGGACTGAAATTTACTCTTGATCATAGAGTAGCAAAAGTGAATGGAAGAATGATGCAGTAAAAAGGTAAAAAGATTTCAAAGGGTGGCTTGCAAAGAAAATGTAAAGTATTATAATGAAATCTGCACAGACCAACAATTAGAAAGCCAAAAGGGAAGAATACTCTGAGAATTTCTCCAGCTGAAAGAACTGAAGGAAAAAAAATAATCAAGTCCCACACTGCAATGTTGAAGGATTTTATGGACAAAACATTGAAAGACAGAAATACTAAAGCATCAAATGAAGAATGAAGGAGTACATAGTCACTATACCCAAAAATTGCTCATTGTTCAAACATTTCAGGAGGTAGCATATGATTAAGAATTGATGATATTGAAAGGAAAGCCTATTGAAGGCATTGGCTAAAAACAAAATTCCAGGAATTGATGGATTACCAGTTCAGATGACTCAAAAAATAGGAGCAATACTAACAGTGCTCACTCATCTATGTCAAGAAATTTAAAAGACAGCTATCTGGCCAACCAACTGGAGGAGATCCATATTTGTTCCCATCACAGAGAAAAGTGACCCAACAGAATGCAGAAATTATCAAACAATATAATTAAGAATACTGAAAGTACCATGGATTGCCTAAAGAACTAACAAATCTGTCCTGGGGGAAGGCCAGCCAGAATGCTCCTTGGAACGAGTATGGCCAGACTTTGTTTCACCTACTTTGGTCATGTTGTCAGAAGGGACCATTCCTTGGAAAAGAATATCATGCTTTATGAAGTAGAGGGTCAGTGATAAAGAGGAAGGCCCTCAACAAGATGAATTGACACAGTAGCTGCCATGATAGGCTCAGATATAGCAAGGAAAATGAGGCTGACTCAGGACTGGGCAGTGTTTCATTCTGTTGTACCTATAGGAGCCTAACAACAACAACATAATTAATATCAGATGTAAGTAAAACTTTACTGAAGATAAGTCAAAATCAGTTGAAATAGTACATTGATGGAGAACTGCCAGAAATTCAAGCTTATTTCAGAAGAGGACCTGGAAAGAGGAATGTCATTTTAGATATCAGATGGATCTTGGCAGAAAACAGAGAATGACAGAAAAATGTTCACATTAGTTTTACTGACTTTATAAAGTCGTTCAACACTGTGGATAACAATACATTATGGGTAACATTGCAAAGAATGAGAATTCCAAAACACCTAAATGTGCTCATGGTAAACCTGTACATAAACAGAGAGACAATCATTTGAACGGAACAAGGGGACACTGCATGTTTAAAATCAGGGAATGTGTATATCAGGATTGTATCCTTTTACCATACTTATTCAATCTGTATTCTGAGCAAATAATCTGAAAAGCTAGACTATGTAAGGAAGAATGTGTCACGAGAATTGGAGGAAGACTCGTTAACAACTGGCTATATGTGGATGACTCAAACTTCCTTGTTGAAAATGAAGAGGACTAGAAGATGTTATGGATGAATATCAACAATATTCAGTATGGATTATAACTCAACATAAAGAAAACAAAAAGTATTCAAAACTGGACCAAGCAATGTAATGATAAACAGAAAAAAAAAAAAGATTGTAGGGGTCAATGATTTCATTTTACTTGGGTTTACAGTCAATGTCCATGGAAGCAGTAGTCAGTAAATCAAATGACAAATGGAATTGGGCAAATCTATTGCTAAAGATCTCTTTAAAATGTTAAGAAGTAAGGATGCCCTTTAAAAATTAAGATGTGCCTGTCTGAAGCCATCTATTTTTAATTGTCTCACATTCATTCTAAAGCTGGAAAAAGAATAAAGAAAACCAAAGAAGAATTGATGCATTGTAACTATGGTGTTGGAAAAGAATACTGAGTATATCAGACACTGTCACAACATTGTACAAATCTATGTTGGAAGAGTAGAGTCAGAATGCTCCTTAGAAGTGTTGATGAAGATACTGCATTTCACTTACATTTGGACATGTCATCAGTCAGGTCCAGTCCCAGGAGAGGAAATCATGCTTGGTGGAGTAGATGGTCTGAAAAAAAAGAACAAGGTCCCCAACAGGATAGATTGACAAAGTGGCTGAAACAATGAGTTCAAATATAGCAATAATTTTGAGGATGGCGAAGGACCAGATAGTGTTTCATTCTACTGGGTGTAAGGTCACTATGACTTGGAAACAACTGTATGGCACCTAACAAAGATAACAACTACAATATATGAATAAGTCTCCTTTTAAAGTGCACATAATAATAAGCATATTTTCATTTTATTATTGATGATATTTAATAGTGTTGGATATAATGTTTTTTTAATATATATGTTTTTTAATATGATGAAGTTTTTATTTGCCTTGAAATTTGCAGAAAGACTTTTCTGCTATATAATACAAATGGTATATAAATTTGGAAATATTATACACATTTACTCATTTATGTAGAAGCTTAAAGTAAAACCTTTAACTTCACATTATTTTTCTAAAGAAAATAATATTCTGCATGATACTCTGCCCATCTGGAAGATGATAAAAATCAATGCAGTATTCAATATAGTGAAAACCAAAAACAAAAGCAAACAGATTCTCTAAGTGAAAATTCTTCCTCTGTTTCTTAATTTGGATAACATTGTAGCAACTGTGTCAATCCATCTCATTGAGGGCCTTCCTCTTCTTCATTGACCCTCCACTTTACCAAGAACAATATCCTTCTCCAGGGAATGGTCCCTTCTGACAACATGACCAAACTAGGCGACACAAAGGCTGGCCATTCTTGCTTCCAAGGAGCATTATGGCTGCACTTCTTCCCAGAAAGATTTGTTAGTGCTTTTAGCAGACCATACTGTTAGCATTCTTCTCCAACACCATGACTCAAAAGCATCAGCTCTTCCTTGGTATTCCTTATTCATTGTGCAGTTCTCACATGCATAAGAGGCAATAGAAAATACCATGGCTTGGGTTGGCACACCTTAGTCTTCAAGGAGACATCTTTGCTCTTTATCACTTGAAAGAGGTCTTTTGCAATAGATTAGCTCAATGCAATATATTGCCTGATGTCTTAACTGCTGATTACATTGGTGTTGATGATAGAACCAAGTAATATGAAATCTTTGACAACTCCAATCTTTTCTCCATCCACCGTGAAGCTATTTATTGAACCAGTTGTGAGGATTTTTGTTTCCTTTGTATTGAAGTGTAATCCATACTGCAGACTGTATGCAGTCTTTAATCTTCATCAGTAAGTGCTTCAAGTCACCCTAACATTCAGCAAGCAAAGTTGTGTCATTTGTGTATCACAGGTTGTTAATGAGTCTTCCTCCAATCCTGATGCTATGGTCTTCTTCATATAATCCAGTTTTTCAGATTATGTCATCAGCATAAAAGTTGAATAAATATGGTGAAAGGATAAAACCATGACACACTCCCTTCCTGAATTTAAACCATGCAGTATCTTCTTGTTCTGTTGAAATATCAGACTCCTAGTCTATGTACGGGTTCCTCATGAGCACAATCAAGTGTTCTGGAATTCTTATTCTTCTCAATGTTATACACAATTTGTTATGATTCACAAAATAAAATGCTTTTGCACAGTCAGTAAAACATA
>NW_006922238.1:945678-953520 GCF_000298275.1 Orycteropus afer afer
TCATATACCACTGCCTGAAATGGATGAAGATCAATCAGGTCTTTCTGGTACAGTGACTTTGTTTATTCCTTCCATCTTCTTTTGAGGCTTCCTGCATCATTCAATATTTTGCCAATAGAATCTTTCAGTATTGCAACTTGAAGCTTATTTTACTTTTTTCTTCAGTTCTTTCAGCTAGAGAAATTCTGAGTGTGTTCTTCACTTTTGGGTTTCTAACTCCAGGTCATTGCTCATTGCATTAGAATAATTTGCTTTATCTGCTGAAGCTACTCTTTGAAACCTTCTGTTCAGCTCTTTTATCTTGGCATTTCTTCCATTTGCTTTAACTACTATCTGCTCAAAGGGAAGTTTCAGAGTCTCTTCAGATATCCATTTTGGTCTTTTCTTCCTTTCCTAACATTTTAATGACCTCTTTCTTTCTTCATGGATGATGTTTTCATGTTATCCCACAATTCCTCTGTTTTTTGGTCATTAGTGTTCAATGCATCAAATCTATTCTTTAAATGGTCTCTAAATTCAGGATGGATATTATCAAGGTCATATTTTGGCTCTTGTAGACTTGTTTTAATTGTCTTCCACTTCAAGTTGAACTTGCATATGAGCAGTTAATGTTCTGTTCCACAATCAGCTCCAGGCCTTCTTTTGGCCAAAGGTGTTGAACTTCTCCATTTCCTCATGCCACATTTCCTTAGAATCTGATTCCGTGGTTTTCCATTTGGTGAAGTCTACATGTAGAGTCATCACTTATGTTGTTGAAAAAGGATATTTGTGATGAATAAGTCATTGGTCTTGAAAGTTCTATCATGTGATCTTCAGAGCTATTTCTATCACCAAGATAATATTTTCCAAATACCAGTAACCCTTCTTTGTTTCCAACTTTTGCATTACAGTCACAAGTGATAATCAAACCATCTTGATTGCATGTTTAGTTCATTTCAGACTGCAGAAGTTGGTACAAATCACCAGTTTCCTTATATTTGGCTTTAGTGGTTGGTGTGTAAATTTGAATAATTGTAGTATTAAATAGTCTTCCTTTGTAGATATACGGATATCATCCTATCACTGATAGTGTTGTGCTTCAGGACAGATCTTGAAACACTGTTTGTGATGATGAATGCCACACCATTCCTCTTCAACTTTGCATTCCTGACATAGTAGATCATATGGTTGTCTGACTCAAAATGGCCAAAACTAGTCCATTTCAGCTCACTGATGCCTAGGATATTTATCTTTATGTGTTCCATTTCATCTTTGACAAATTCCAATTTTCCTAGATTCTTATTTCACATGTCCCATGTTCCAATTATCAGTGAGATGTTTGCAACTATTTCTACTCATTTTGAGTCATACCACATCAGCCAATGGAGGTCCTGAAAACCTTACTCTATCCATATTATTAAGTTCATCTCTACTCTGAAGAGTCAGCTCTTCCCCAGTCAAATGTTGAATGCCTTCTGACCTGATGGCCTCATCTTCCAGCACTATTATCAGACAATGTTTCAGGGCTGTTCATAAAGTTTTCCATTAATATATCAGACAGTGTTTCACTGCTATTCAGAGGTTTTCACTGATCAATTTTTTGAGAGGTGGATGGCCTCTTCCTTCTAAATCTGTCTTAACTCAGAAGGTCTGCTGAAACCTTTCCACCATGGGTATCCCTGGTGACATTTTGCAACACAGTGGCATAGCCTCCAGCCTCACAGCAACACGTAAGCCACCACAGGATGACACACTGAGAGACAAGTTCATCTCCCTTAGTTGTTCCTTATCCCTCTGCAACTGCCTACATCTGGCAATGGCCTTAAAAGAGGGAGCCACCCACAAGTGAAAACCAACGTCCAAACTCCAGCCTGCCTCCTCAGGCCCTGACCTTAAAATACAGCTGCTTCCAAGCTGCTTCCAAGTAGCTCCTAAGCTCCAGGCCCACCTACCTCAGGCCTCGGACTTAAAATAGAGCCACCCCCAAGTGAAAAGCAAACTGTGAGCCCCAACAAGATAATGGAATAATAAGAATGAATACATTTTTGGAATTGCTTCAACTAGGAAAGAATCAGTGAATGGCAGTTTTACTATAGTTTTACAACATAAACTACTATAATAAGTAAATGATACCACTTGCTTTTATTTTTTTCTGAGAAACAAAACCAGATTAGACTGTATCCTGAAGCTTACAGATCAGATGTCAGTCAGAAATTCCTCATTTGGGAAGTATAAATTACTGACAAGGTTCTTTAAACATAATTATATTAGTATTAATCAATTTTACTCCCTGATACTACATATTTTTAAACATACAATTTAAAATGTTATGCTTTTGTTGTTTTAAATTCTACAGTTTTAAATGGGAAAAATATATTTAACAAATCTGAATTTTGCAAATAATTTTACTATCTCTGTAATATGAGGACTCATGTTGTGGTGAATTTTCCTACTGAGTGTTAATGCTGGTTTATTAAATTTTGTAATATTTCATATGTTATGTGAAATTTCCAGTAAAATAATTTATATTCTGTTTGATGTAATTAATGGAAACCAGGTCTATCTAGCTTAAGACAGAAATAGGGTCAGGACTAGAACGTTATTGGAGTGGATGACAGACTGGAAGGAATAGCTGAGAAGAGTGCCAGATGTCTCCAAGAACCTCAGAAGTAGGTATTTCTGATTATCTCTGTGGCAATTCTGCTAATACCACAATCAACATACTGACTCCACATGCCGGCTAACAGTTCTAAATTCCAGATTACTAAAGAGTGATTCTTCAGTGTGGTCAAGCATCAACTATTCATGCTCATTTGAGTAAGAAAATCAATGGCTATTTGAAAGAAATCAATACCTTTAAGAAATTAAATACTGTTTTTTAAAATTAAAATTGATGTATTTTAATATATATCTTAAAATATTCTAGAACTGTTGAAGAATCACAATTCCATTTCTATTTTATTTTACTTAGTTTGCCTCAGGCAGAAGTATATCAGGAACTATTTTATGCAGTGTAAAGCAAATATAAAAGCATTATAAGTATGTCCCAGAACTATAAGATATACAATTCATAGACAAAAAACAAAATGAAGCACTCTTTCCTTTCAAGTTGATACCTAATCATAAGAGCCCATGTGTTACAGAATAGAACTGCTCAGTAGAGTTTTCTTGAATATAATATATGTAGGAACATTATGCCAGATCTTTCTTCTGCATTGCCTCTGGATACATTCAATCCTCCAAACTTTAGGTTAGTAGCTGAGCTCAAACTGTTTACACCACCCACAATTCTTCAAATAAACAGTATATATTAATAACCAAAAAACTAACTCATTTCCATCAAATCATTTCTGACACATAGCCACTCTCATTGGGTTTCCAAGACTGAAAATCTTTATGGAGGTAGTTGGCCACATCTTTCTTCCATGGAACTGCTAGTGGGTTTGAACCACTGACCTTTGGGTTAGGAGATAAATGTCTTATCGACTATGCCATCAGAGATCCTTGTAGATACTGATTATGCCTATTATTCAGTCTATAGATCAAATATTGTGTGTTTTTTCCTAAGGAACCTGTAATAAAATGGATATTCTCAAATATGATACAAATGTTTTAGAAGTAGATTATAGCAATATATTATCACTTCATTATATAAAAATTTATTATATATATGTGTGTGTGTGTGTGTGTGTGTGTGTGTTCTGTTAGTATTACTTCTTTATTATTAATATTTATAGGGATATTTGCTGCACTATTATTTGCTCATTAGTACCAATTTTAATTAAAAAGGACAAAGAAAAATGTATCATATCTCATTACTCAGTAACTATTAAAATTTAGTTAACAAGCTTTCACACATTTGTTAATGCATTCACAAATGTATTCTACATTAACTGAGATAAATAGATTTATAAGAATGAAATTGTGTTATTTAAGACAAACACTTCTATGTAATTCAATTATATTTAATATATGGAAAAATGATCATGTGAAATTGAAGACATTCTTATATTTCAAATAAGTGGTTCTTCAGTACAACGTATATAATAAATATCACTATAAGTTTTACTGTGCTTATCTTTTCTCTGTGGCCTTCCTTCCCATACATTCTCACCCTCTGAGATATCTCCTTAAGGAAATACTCCCTTTCTGATCTCCCATGGTTGATCGTTCAAAGGAGTATACTTACCTGGTTTAAATGTTCACCTTACATGACCATCTGTCATTTGGCTGGAAGCCCAGGAGTCAGATCAAGTACAGTCCTGAAGGGTGAGTAGGAGCAATATTCTTGGGGGTTTCACTAGTCTCTATCAAACCAGTAAGCTTGGTCTGTTATGATTTTGAGTTTTGTTCCACATTTTTCTCCCAGTTTATCCAAGATCTTCTATTTTGATCCTTTTCTGAATGGTTGCCACTGATAACCAGGCACCATCTAGTTCTTGTCAAAGGATAATGTAGGCTGAGGTTTGCATGGCCTACCGATCCTTTGGATTAATTGTTTCCATGTGTCTTTGATTTTCTTCATTTTTCTGTGCTCCAGAGAAAAGACCAATTGTTGCATGCTAAATGGCTGCTCACAACATTTTAAGTCCCCAGTCGTTAATCACCAAAATGCATGATTTTTAAGAATTTTAGTTCTGTTCCAAGTTTGTCTATTTTATTTAGATCTATATGTGTGTGTGTGTGTGTGTGTGTGTGTGTGTGTATGTGTGAATGAATATATATTTATAGAGGACACAGACACAAATACTTCTCAGACACAAACAAACACTTTCTGATAATGGTTTTCTGGGTTTGAAAAACTAGGACCTTAATTTCCTGGGACTGTTCAGTCAATTGGCATCACAAAGTTCACATTCTGCCTTCTAGTTAGATAAGTAGCATCTAGGATCTTTAAAGGTTGCAGGTGGTCACTGGTGATACTATTAGTCTGTACTCATTACGAAAAAAAAGAGAAAAAAATGAAACTGAATTCTTAGAGAAGAAACTAGTCTATAAGGCAATCTGCAGCCATATCTACCCTAAGACAAGAACTAGACTGTGCCTGGCTACCACTATACATTCTCTTTTATTCCATAGTTGGTAAGGCTACAAACAAGTAGCTTGGTGTTTTTTCATTCCAGTAGTGGGCTTTATCTATGAAATCTGAAATTATGCAATCTTTCCTTGTCGTAGTCTAAGGACTAATACCTGTCTCTTTGAATACCTTATATTTTTTTCATAATATAATAATGTTGTTGTTGTTATGTGCCATCGAGTTGGCTCTGACTCATAGCGACCTCCCCTTGGGTTTCCGAGGCATTATCACTACAGAAGTAGGATTGCCCAACCTTCCTTCTGAGGAGTGGCTGGTGGGTTTTAACAGCCAGCCTTCTGGTTAGCAGTCAAGTGCCTTAGGCACTATGCTACCAGAGCTCCTAATATAATAATAAGACATCAAATTTTAAATCGCAGTTGTTCCCTTTGGAGTTTCTAAGAAGGATTTATGTCTCACAGCAAGAATGGGGGAAATGTATTTGTCCCAAAGTCAGTGTTATTTTTTTATTTTTTTTTTTTTTTGCTGATGCCAGATGGATCTTGGCTCAAAGCAGAGTACCAGAAAGATGTTTACTTGTGTTTTATTGACTATGCAAAAGCATTTGATTGTGTGCATCATAACAAATTGTGAATACTGTTGAGAAGAATGGGAATTCCAGAACACTTAATTGTACTCATGAGGAATCTGTACATAGACCAGGAAGCTGTTGTTCAAACAGAACAAGGGAACATGAACAGGACATGGTTTAAAATCAAGAAGTGAGTGTGTCAGGGTTGTATCCTTTCCCCATACTTATTCAATCTATATTTTGAGCAAATAATCTGAGAAGGTGAACTACATGAAGAAGAACATGACATCAGGATTAGAGGAAGGTGCATTAACAAACTGAAATATACTGATGACACAACTTTGCTTGCTGAAAGTGAGGATGAGTTGAAGCACTTACTGATGAAGATTGAAGACTGCAGTCTGAAGTACAGATTACATCTCAATATAAAGAAAACAAAAATTCTCACAACTGGACCTGTAAGCAGCATCATGACGAATGGAGCAAATATTGATGTTGTCAAAGACTTCACATTGTTTGGTTCTACAATCGATACCAATGGAGGTAGCAATCATGACATCAGATGACATATATCACTGGGCAAGTTGATTGCAAAGTACCTCTTTCAAGTGCTGAAGAGCAAATATGTCTCCTTGAGGACTGAGGTGCTCCTGACCCAAGCCATGATATTTTCAATCATCTCATATGCATTTGAGAGATGGACAATGAATAAAGAAGACCGAAGAATTGATGCTTTTGAGATGTGGTGCTGGCAAAGAATGCTGACTGCTAAAAGAACTAACAGTTATGTCCTGGAGGAAATGCAGCTGGAATGCTCCTTGGAAGCGAGAATGGCCAGACTTCATCTCACCTACTTTGGTCATGTTGTTAGAAGGGACCATTCCCTAGAGAAGGATGTCATGCTTGCTAAAGTGGAGGGTCAACAAAGGAGGGAAAGGCCCTCAATAAGATGGATTGACACAATGACTGCCAGAATGGGCTCAATTATAGCAGAGATCACGGAGCTGGTGCAGGACTGGACAGTGTTTCATTCTGGTGTGCAGAGAGACTCTTTGAGCCAGAGATGACCCAATGGCACCTAACAACAACAGGTGCTGTTGAGTCAGCTCTGACTCATAGCAATCCTATGTACAACAGAATGAAATACTGCCCTGTACTGTGCCAGCCTCTCAATCCTTGCTACATCCCAGACTATTGTTGCAGCCACCATGTCAATCTATCTCTCTGAGGACCTTTCCCTCCTTCATGGACCTTCCACTTTACCAAGCATGATATCTTTCTTCAGGGAAAGCTCCTTACTGACAATATGACCAAAGTAAGTAAGCCTTCCAAGGAGCATTCTGGCTCCACCTCTTCCAGGACAGATTTATTAATTCTTTTGGCAGTCCATGGCACTTTCAGAATTCTTTGCCAACACCACAAAACAAAAGCATGAACTCTTCTTCGAGTTCTTCTTCCTTGTTCATTGCCCAGCTCTTACATGCATACAAGATGACTGAAAATACCATAGCTTGGGTTAGGTGCACCTCAGTCTTCAAGGAAATATCTTTGCTCCTCAGCACTTTAAAGAGGTCTTTTGCAGCAGATTTGCCCAGTGCAATACATCATCTGATATCTTGACTTTGTTTCCATGGGTGTTAATTTTGGAAATGAGTAATACAAAATCTTCAACAAGTTCAATCTTTTCTCCATGTATTGTGATGCTGCATATTGGTCTAGTTGTGAAGATTTTCATTTTCTTTATGTTGAGATGTAATCCATACTGTAGATTTAAGACTTTAAATTCATCAGTAAGTGTTCAAGTCATCCTCACTTTCAGCAAGCAAAGTTGTGTTGTCTGGGTATTTCAAGTTGTTAATGTTATGCTAACTATATGAAAAATGTTAGATAAGAAACTTACTATGTCATTTTCAGTTTTCCAATAAAACATCCCTAAAATTAAACTAAATGTTTAACACTGTTTAATTTAATAAATGAAATCTTTGTTTTTTTTTATTGTTATCTTACTTTTCACTTTATGAAATGAATTCTCACATCATTGATCTTATTTATCTTCTCAGATTATAAATCCTATGAGTGAGTTATTAAAATAAATGCATTATTTTCTTAATATAAGATTTCCTATATGTTAACATATAGGAAACTGATCGATCTTCATCCATTACAGGAAGTGGCATATGATCTAGAACCAATGGTAATGAAGGAAGAAGTCAAAGCTGCAATGAAAGAACTGGCGAAGAACAAGGCTCCGGGAATT
>NW_006922238.1:970067-972313 GCF_000298275.1 Orycteropus afer afer
ATTTATGCAAAACCGACAGCCAACATTATTCCCAAAGGAGTGAGACTGAAACCATTCCTCTTGCAAACAGGAACCAGACAAGGATGCCTGCTATCACCACTTCTATTCAACATTGTACTGGAAGTCCTAGCCAAATCCATAAGGTAAGAAAGGGAAATCAAAGGCATCCAAATTGGTAAGGAAGAAGTCAAACTATCCTCATTTTCTGAAGATATGATCCTTTACCTAGAAAACCCAAGAGACTCAGTAAAAATCTACTGGAACTAATTGAGAGATTTAGCATCGTGGCAGGACATAAGATCAACATCCAAAAATTAATTGGATTCCTCTACACTAACAAAGATATTGCTGAAAAAGAAGTAAGGAAATCAAGACAATAACTAACAACATAATAAAATACTTGGGAATAAATCTTACCAGGGACACAAAAAACCTGTACAAAAAAAACCCTATAATAAACTACTTCAAGAAATCATAACAGATCTACATAAATGGAAGAACATCCCATGCTCATGAATAGGAAGATTGAACATTGTGAAAATGTCAATTCTACCCAAAGCAATCTATATATTGAATGCAATCCCAATCCAGATCTTATAGAAATTCTTTAAGGATATGGAAAAACACATCACTAACTTTATATGGAAAGGAAAGAGACCTCAGATAAGCAAAGCACTACTGAAGAAGAAGAACAAAGTAGGAGGTCCCACACTGCCGGCTATCAAAACCTACTATAAAGCCACAGTTGTCAAAACTTCCTGGTTTGGTTTAATGACAGATAGATTAGACCAATGGAATAGAATTGAGAACTCATAAATAGATCCATCGACCTATAGACAGCTGATCTTTGACCAAGGGCCAAAAATCCATTAAATGGGGAAGAGAATGTTTGTTTAGTAAGTGGTGCTGCAAAACTCGACACCCATTTGCAGAAAAGTGAAACAAGATCTGTACCTCATACCATACACAAAAATGAACTTCAGATGATTCAAAGACTTAAATGTGAAACCTAAAACTATACAGTTCATCAAGGAAAAACTAGGGGCAAATTTAGCGACCCCAATATATTGTGTTAATACACAATCAAGCATAACTCAAAATGTACAAACAGCAGAAGAGAAATCAGATGATTGGGACCTTCTGAAAATTAAATTTTTATGTGTTTCCAAAGACTTCTCCAAAACAGTCAAAAAAGGATCTACAGATTGGGAAAAAAATATTTGGTAATAACATATCTGACAAGGGACTTATCTCTAGAATTTATAGAAAACTCCAACACCTTGATAACAAAAAGACAAACAACCCAATTAAAAAATGGGCAGAAGACATGAATAGACACTTCACAAAAGAGGATATTCAAGCAGCCAACAAACATGAAAAAATGCACATGATCATTAGCAATTAAAGAGATGCAGATCAAAACAACAATAAGATGTCATCTTGCTCCAACACTAGTAGCAAAGTTCAAGAAGACAGAAAATAACAAATGCTGGTGAGGTTGTGGAGAGATTGAGACTGTCATAGACTGGTGGTGGGAGTGTAAAATGGTATCACCGTTGTGGAAAGCAGTATGGTGATTTCTTCGAAATTTGGAATTAGAAATGCCATTTGACCCAGCCATTCCATTACTAGGTATATATCCTAAAGAAGTGAGAACCATGACAAGAATAGACATATGAACATCCATGTTCATCGCAACACTATTTGCAATAGCCAAAAGATGGAAACCACCTAGGTGTCCATCAACAGAGGAATGGATAACAAAACTATGGTACATACACACAATGGAATACTATGCAACACTAAAAAATAATGTAGAATCTGCAAAAACCACATAATGTGGATAAACTTGGAGGACATTATGCTGAGTGCAATAAGTCAATCACAAAAGGACAGATATTGTATTATTCCGCTATTATAATAATCATGGAAAGGTTTATCTATAGAAGGAAAATTTCTTTGTTGGTTACCAGGGTTGGGAAGGGAGGGGACGGCACCCTCCTAGATAGAGATATGTATTGATTTTGGGGAAGAAAAGGGCAATATAGCAAATTTGAGTGACCAATATGGTGGCATGAGGAAGAGAAAGACATAAAGGGGCACATGGGAGGTACAGACAACAAAGATGAACCCTTTTGCACATACAGTACTGCGCTGTCAGTGAAGGCAAACATGGGTATATGGGTGGATAGATGAGTGGACAGTCTGAATTATTAGGTATATCTATGAAGTGGGGAGTGTATCCA
>NW_006922238.1:973120-973365 GCF_000298275.1 Orycteropus afer afer
TTTCACCCAAATTAAAAAAAAAAAAAAAAAAAAAAATAGCTTTGTTCCCTCAGGGTACTGACTTAGACTAAATGAGAGAAAACTCCATGTCCAAGGACAATGTTCAATAAAAAGGGAATTTATTGTGAAATATTTGGATAAAGCCAAAATCTCAATTACATCTCCACATCCAAGGGTTCAGCATTTGTGTATTCAACCAACAACTGTTTTCAGAAGAGAAAAAAAAAAAAAAAAAAAAATCAGTG
>NW_006922238.1:973465-980433 GCF_000298275.1 Orycteropus afer afer
TGCTCGACATCTCGTATGCCGTCAGAAGAGAAAAAAAAAAAAAAAAAAAATCAGTGACCAAGACAATCCCTCAAAGGCTAAAAGGGATCAAGTATACAGTGCTATTTACATAGAATTTATGTTGTATTAGATATTAAAAGTAATCTATAGATCATTTATAATATATAGGAACGTGTGTTTGTAAGGTATATACAAATACTGCACTATTTTTTCCACTTGTATCTCATTATCCATGTGGGATTAGTCCCAAGACTATCAGAGATAACAAAATGCATGGATACTCCATTCAATTATACAAAATAGCATAGTATTTGCATATAACCTGTGTACATCTGCCTTTGTACTTTAAATCATCTCTTGCTATGTGTCACTGAGTCAACTCCAAGTGATAACAACCTTATTTGCAATAGAATAAAACAATGCCTGATCTGTGACGGCCTCACAATGTTTGCTTGAGCCCATCAGTGCACGCACTGTTTCAATCCATCTCATTGAAGCTCTTCTCCTTTTTTGCTGACCCTTACTTTACTAACCATAAAATCCTTTTCCAGGTACTGGTCCCTTCAAACAGCACCAAATACATGAAATGAACTCTGGGCATTCTCACTTCTAAGAAGGGATCTGTCCATTTGTCTTGCAAGACATATTTTTACTCTTCTGCCAGTCCATGATATATTTATTATTCTTCTCAAACAACACAATCCAAATGCATCAATTCTCCTTTGCTCTTCCTTATTCATTGTCCAACTTTTCACAGGCATATAGGTCTACTGACAATACCATAGCTTGGGTCAAGTGCACCATAGTCTTCAAAGTGACATCACTATACTTTCACACGTTAAAGAGGTCTTTTGCAACAGATATGCCCAGTGCAATACATAATCTGATTTTCTTGATTGTGGCTTCCATAGGCATTGATTGTGGATCCATGTTAAATGAAATCCCTGACAACTTAAATCTTTTCTCTATTTATAGTGACAGTATTTATTGGTCCAGTTTTGAGGATTTTTGTATTCTTCATATTGAAGATTAATCCACAATGAGGCTGCAGTCTTTGATCTTCCTCAGTAAGTGCTTCAAGTCATTTTCACTCTCAACAAGCAAAGTTTGATCATCTGCATATCATAGGTTGTTAATGAGTCTTCCTCTAATCCTAATGTCACATTCTTCATGTAGTCCTGCTTTGAGGATTATTTGCTCAGCATACAGGTTGAATAAGTATAGTGAAAGGATACAACCCTGATGTACATCTTTCCTGATTTTAAACCATTCAGTGTCTACTAGTTCTGTTCTAATGATGACTTCTTGGTCTATGTATAGATTGTTTATTAACACAATTAAGTGTTCTGGAATTCCTATTCTTCATAATGCTATGTATTATGTCATACAATCTGCAAAGTTGAGTATTTTTGCATAGTCATTAAAACACTGCTAAATATCATTCTGATATTCTTTGTTTTCAGCTGTAATCCATCTGACAGCAGCAATCCCTTATAATCTCTATAATAATAATAATCTCTATAAATAATATCCCTTGTTCCACACCCTCTTCCATACCCATCTTGATTTTCTGGCAGTTTACAAATGATGTAATGCTGCCTAATTTTTTTTTAATTATCTTCAGCAAAATTTTACTTGGAAGGAGCATAATATTTCTTCTGGCTGTGTGTCATATCTGAATCAAGCATTGATTTTCAATTGTTAGATCCTGCAGTGCTCTGTTTCCTAAGTGTATCGAAACTGGCAACCACAGTGGCTCTTTTATCAGTCCAAATTCCTGAGTGACTATGATGAGTAGGTACCTCTTAAAAATCTCAAAATCTGTGGTAAATAGATAAAATGAATGAAAAATTAGTTATTCTTATTTAAAGCCACTGGAATTTGGGGTCGTTTGTTACCATAGCAAAATCTATAATGACATCTTTAGGTAATTGTTCCTTAGTCATAAACTTTATTAATATTTCTACATATTTATGGATATAATTAATATTTTAAAGGTATTTTTAAGTATTAGTATGTTTTATAATTAAAACTACAATAATAATTAAATGAATATTTTCTGTTATAACATATTAATGTATAAGATACTTGTTGCCATTAAGTGACTTTCCATTTTTTTTTCTATATTGCTTAACTTTAAATTTCTGTAGCACTCAGCAATATTGCTGCTGATTAAATTCATCAAATTACATATCATATTTGGACTTATTTAATGAAAATAAATTTATACCTTTATTCAAATAGATACACAATAAGTTATGAAGAGGCATTTTTACATTTTCTAATAATATGAAACAAATAGCCACCACGGTATTTTATGCAATTCAGTCATATATTTTATGTGTTGATTGTGTCTTGTCAATTTATTAATATTATCTTTTAAAATGTAAATTCTTTCAGTTTATGTCTTAGTAGTTTTTAACTTAAGTTCAATGAATGCTAATGCCTAGGATTGAAATTATGAATAAGGTTGACAAATATATTCCTTCTCTCATTCTTTATTCAATTGCATTCATATAATATTAATTATTCCCCAAGCCATATTTCTCTAATTTGTATTTCATATTGTTTCAATATCAGGATACTTAGATTTAAATAATTTATGTATACTGTTGGGAGCTCTGGTAAATGAAAGGCACTTGGCTGCTAACCAGAAGGCTGGTGGTTCAAACCTACCAGCCACTCCTTGGAAGGAAGATGGAGCAATCTACTTCCATAATGATACTGCCTCGGAAACCCAAGGAGGGGTTGCTATGAGTTGAGATGGCACATAACAACAACATGCATACTATCAAATCAAATCATTTTCAACCCAAGTGATTGCATTACCAGCAACAAACTTCACTTGGAATAGAACAAAAACAAAAATTTTAGGAGGAGGAATTCAAAAGTTTTATAAATGTTGAAAGAAGGAGAGTGCCACTGATCTGTTTATTTACTTGGTATTCACTGATAAATCAAATTAGATTTACTTGAAAAATAAATTCAAAGCTGCCTGTGGATTTACTCATTTTCATGTATTGTATTAATAAAAATCAATTGTTGAGTAAATACATGTGAATTTGATGGAAAGATATTTTTCTGGAAAATGAAAATTATTTCTTATAATTACCCAATGAAAAACATTTTACATAAAATTCCAAAGACCACAAATGATGTGCTCTGAAAATATGTAATAGAATGATCTGGCAACAGAAAAAAAAATAAAATTGGTTATATATAGACATTGTAACAAAACATATACACTTATTTTAAAGAAAGCAAGAATAAATTAACTGTATTAATAATTACAGAAAATGCAAGTTAAAGAATATCACTATTTTAAGAAACAATAGTTACATATTTTGATTAATAGTTATTTACTATTAAATAAATATGAAAAAAGGAAAGGGATATTAAGATAATTTTCTCTATAAATAATATGCTATTCATTTTCTGCATTTAGTTAGAAAACAATTGATATTTACAAAATGTTCCAGTAATATATTCTTGGAGTTTTTTAGCATAATATAAAAATGTAGCAGCAGGGAGCAGCAGCAGATAGGGCCAGCAGGAACAGGTGGTTGGTAGCCCAGGAAGTGAGCAAAATGTTTGCAACAGCTAAGGGAGATGAAATTGTCTGTTGGTTTGTCATACTGTGGTGGCTTGTGTGTTGCTGTGAGGCTGCAGTTGTGACACCAGGGGTGTCCATGGTCGACCAGTTTCAGTGAAGCTTCTAAACTAAGACACATTTGGAAGAAGGAAAAGGCTATCTGCTTCTCAAAGAATTGGCCAGTGAAAACCTTACGAATAGTAGTGAAACACTCTCTGATATATTACTAAAAGTTTTATGAATAGCCCTGCAACATTGTCCAATATAGTGCCAGAAGATGATCCCCTCAGGTCAGAAGGCACTCAAAATATGACTGGGGAAGTGTTGCCTCCTCAGAGTAGACCCTACTCCAATAATATGAATAAAATAGAGCTTTCAGGGTCACCATTTGCTTAAGTGGCATGACTCAATATGAGAAGAAACAACTGCAAACATCCATTGATAATTGGAACATGGAATATATGAAGTACGGATCTAGGAAAATTGGAAGTTTTCAAAAATGAAATGGAACACATAAAAATCAATATCCTAGCCATTAGTGACCTGAAACTGACCAGTTTGGGCCATTTTGAATCAGAAAACCATATGGTCTACTATGTCAGAATGACAAATTGGAGAGGAATGGTGTGGCATTTATCATCACAAAGGATGTTTCAAGATCTGTCCTGAAGTACAATGCCATCAGTGATATAATAATATCCATATGTGTGGTGTGAATTGCTTGATAAGGCCCTTCTACCCATTGTCCTCCATGCTGTGATGTATTATAAATCCTGTTATGCATGTTTGTTTGGGATGGTGTGGTAGTTAAGATCAGGTATCAACTTGGCTGGGCAGCTGGTGGTAGTCATTCCCTATAATGACTGGCAATCAGCTCTGTGATGGGATTTTCCTTGAGCTGCTGATAGTTAAAGCCATGCACTAAGGTTATTTCTGTTGGGGCAACACAGGTGGAATATATCTTGACTCCTGCCTTGCTGGAGGATATAATTCAAATCACCACCCTTAGCTTCCTTGAGGGTATACCTATGAATCTCCTGGGAAGTTTCACCTTCATTTTGTTCCTGTTCTGTGTTTTGGCTCATCCTCATTTCACCCCTGGATTTGGGACAGCAGCCATCATCTGATCTGCTGATCGAGGTTCATCAAACCCCAAGAATTGGGAGGATCCTCCAGACCCACTCACAGACCTAGGACTCACCAGCCTGCCAGCTTCCACCATTACTACATGAGACAATCCCTTGGTGTCTGTGATTTCTGTGAGGTGTTACAGCGAAATACAGAACCTTAAAATCAGGGAAATTACTGGGAGGAGGAGGAGGGCATAATGTCTGAAATGATGGAATGGCATGGTAGTTTGGACATTTGGGACATCTTTAACCTCCACCTCATGGGGACCAGCCTTGTCCTGATCTTTCTGAGAGAAATTGTTCAAGCAATGTGTAAAGGAAAGCCAGTTACTACTACTATTATTCAAATTTATGCACCAACCACCAAAGCCAAAGATAAGAAAATTGAAGATTTTTACCAAATTCCACAGTCTGAAATTAACCAAACATGCAATCAAGATGTGTTAATAATCACTGCTGACTGGAATACAAAAGTTGGAAACAAAGAATAACCATGGGTTTTAGGAAAATTTGTCCTTGGAGACAGAATTAATGCTGGAGATTGCATGATAGAAATTTGCAAGACCAACAACTTGTTAATTGCAAATAATTTTTTCAACAATTCAAACAGGGTCTATACATATGGACTTCACCAGATGGAGTACACAGGAATCAGTTTGACTACATCTGTGGCAAGACGTGATGAAAAAGCTCAATATCTTCAGCCAAAATAAGGCCAGGAGCTCCTTGTGGAACTGATCATCAACCACTCATTTGCAAGTTCAAGTTGAATTAGAAAACATTTAAAACAAATCCAATAGAGCCAAAATAGAATCTTGAATATATCCCTCCTGGATGGAGAATAGCTAAAGAATAGATTTGATGCATTGAACACCAATTACTGAAAACCAGAAGAATTGTGGGATGACATGAAGAGCATCATCCATGAAGAAAGCAGAAGTTTGCTAAAAAGACAGGGAAGGAAGAAAAGACCAAAATGGATGTCAGAGGAGATTCTGAAACTTGCCCTTGAGCAGAGAGTACCTAAAGCAAATGGAAGAAATGACAAGATAAAAGAGCTAAACTGAAGATTTTAAAGGGCAGCTTGAAATGACAAATTCAATTATTATAATGAAGTGTGCAAACACTGAGTTGGAAAACCAAAAGAGAATAACATACTTGGCATTTCTCAAGCTGGAAGAACTGAAGAGCAAATTTAAGCCCTTAGTTGCAATTATTATTCTATGGGCAGTATATTGAATGATGCAGGAAACACCAAAAGAAGATGGAATGAATGCACAGAGTCACTGTATCAGAAAGAATTGGTTGATGTTCATCCATTTCAAGAGGTGGCATATGAGCAAGAACCAATGGCATTGAAGGAAAAATTTGAAGCTGCATTAAGGGAAGTGGTGAAAAACAAGGCTCCAGGAATTGACGGGATACCAATTAAAATGTTTCAACAAATGGATGCCACACCAGAGGCACTCAGACAGCTATGCCAAGAGACTTGGAAGATAGCTACATGACCAACTGACTGGAAGAGGTCCACATTTGTACCCATTCCAAAGAAAGATGATCCCATAGAATGTGGAAATTATTTAACAATATCATTAATATTGCATGCAGTTAAAATCTTAGTGAAGATAATTCAAAAATGGTTATAGCTGTATATTGACAGAGAGCTTCCAGAAATGCAAGCTGGATTCAGAAGAGGATGTGGATAAGGAATATCATTGCTGATGTCAGATGGATTTTGGCTCAAAGCAAAGAATACCAGAAAGATGTCTACTTATGTCTTATTGACTATGCAAAGGCATTTGATTGTGTGGGTCATAACAAATATTGGATAACACTGAGAAGAATGGGAACCCAGAACACTTAATTGTGCTCATAAGGAACTTTTACATAGACCAGGAGGCTGTCGTCTGAACAGAACAAGGGGACACTGCATGGTGTACAATTAAGAAGGGAGTGTGTCAGGGTTGTATCTTACCACTATACATATTCAATCTGTATGCTGAAAAAATAATCAGAGAAGCTGGACTATATAAAGAAGAACATGGCATCAGGATTGGAGGAAGAATCATTAACAATCTGCATTATGCAGACCACAAATTTTTCTTGCTGAAAGTGAGGATGAATTGAAATACTTACTGATGAAGATTGAAGACTACAGTCTGCAGTAAGGATTACACCTCAATATAAAGAAAACAAAGGTCCCCACAATGGGACCAGTAAGCAGCATTATGATGAATGGAGAAAAG
>NW_006922238.1:980793-984588 GCF_000298275.1 Orycteropus afer afer
GGAGAAGGATATCATGCTTGGCAAAGTGGAGGGACAATGAAAACGGTGAAAGCCCTCAATGAGATGGATTGACACAGTGGCTGCAACGATGGGCTCATGTATAGCAGAGATCATGGGGCTGGCATAGAACTGGGTAGTATTTTGTTCTGCTGTACATGAGGTCGGGGATGGTACAACAGCACCTAACAATAAAAGCCAAAATACACCATGCTCATTATTTTATCTTTAATGATATTCAAAATTAAAATTAGAATGCATTGTTTGCTAATTTTCTGATGGTAGCCATCAAAAAATAATTAACATTACATCTCTGTGAGACTGATGCTACTTATTTTGGGAATCAGTATAAAGGGATCTGGGGAATTTCTAATATAAGTTAATGGCACTTTTTCAAGGTATCTCATTATAGTCATAAAGTGAGTTGAAATTTAAATCAAGGGTAAATAACATAATAGAAATAAATAAATAAATACAGAAAGATCCTCAAAGTTTAAAATTTAAGAACTGTTCAAAGAAATATATGATTGTGTATATGAAAGAACAGCTTTTTGTCACAATTTTAAGTGCCAACAGGTAGGAAAAGTAGGAGTCTACATTTAATTTGCTTATTTAACAAAAATATGTTGTTATTCATGCTTGAATAACAAACGTTGTATGATTCTTAATCTTCTCAGTGACCCAGTTAAATGGTTGCCAAAATAAATATGTATGACAAAAAATAGGTTGGTTGTCACTAATGCTGTTTCTTCATCTGAGATACATATATAAAAACTTTCCATAATCACAGTCCACTGTGGTTCCTTAAGACCTTTGTGACTTGACTAAAGGATTAGAGTTGGAAAGGATTTACACACTTATATACTTGGCTTAATACATTATTATTCTCATTTGTCAACTCCATATAGAGGATATGATGAGGAATTCTTGGGCAATCCTAAAGAAGATGAAGCCACAAGATGAAGGGAACCTGGATCTCCAGGTCCTTGGAGAACACTACAATAAACATACCTTGTCTTTGTTGGTCTTTGCTATGAATGAGAAATATTTTATTATGTTTATCCACTAAGACTCTTTTTCTGTTCTTAATAACCTATTGCCTTTGAGTTGATTTTGATTTATACTGAACCTCTAGGATAGCACAGAACTACTCCATTGAGTTTCTAAGGCTATAATCTTTACGGAAACAGACTAACTCATCTTTCTTTTACTTAGAACCTGGTGAGTTTGAAGTAACAAACTTTTGGTTAGCAGAAGGGTGCTTAACCACTGAACCTTCAAGCCTCCTCTGGTATTCTAAATAGAAGCTAGGGGTTAATTTTCCTGAGTCATAAAATACATTTCCATATAGAAAGATTTCTGGTTAAATGTGTTCAAATTAACAAGGTCATATATTTAATAATAACACCAAACTTAATGTGTTCTATTTTGATTGATCAACTTGATTGATAAGAAAGGCAGTATTAATTTACATGAGTTTTATTTCGAATATTTCACATGGTCAGGACAGTTTCTAAAAGTATTAAAAATATAAATTATAGAGAGTTTTACAGCTGTTGCCAATTACACATAATATAAAATAGAAGCAGAAAATATAATCCTTATACTTTTAATATTTTGACTTAAAGGTTATTACATTCTTGGCATGCATTTGCCTGCATAAAATGGAGCTTAATAACACATGAATGTGACCATCATTAATGCAATTTGGAAAGCCATATATAGTGATTAAAGCAGCCCAAATCTCCCTTGATCTTATTTCTGACCACTTATAAGAAGTGTCTTTATACTGTCTTTAGCTGAGCTTCTCCTTTATGGTTTTCTATGTCCTTGTCAAGTAATTGCTTCAAAACCAGATCAATGAGAATCTATAAAAAGAAATAAGATCAAACTCAGCCCAAATACCCTTTTCAATGCTGAAGTGTCCTCTTTAACATAAGCAGAGAGCAATTAATATACATATATGTTCACTGCTCGCCCCTCCTTCCAAATCCCTCTATTAGGCTAAAGAAATTCAAAGCTTCAAGATGCTTTACAGAATCTAACATAGCCTCCAGCTAAAGAAACATGATATTATGACCTCTGAAGATCTACCAGTTCAATGCATTTCCTCAGAAAGATTAAAAGTATTTTATGGTTGATATGCCTGAAGAAAATGTTCTGCATGGTACAGAAAGGAATAATTAAACTCAATAGCAATTCCATCTGCAAGTTGTCAATTTCAAAAGCTAGAAATTGTAGAGCACTGAGTAAATGTTGATCAAATATGCATTGAAATAGTAATTAACATATTCAATTATGTTTTAAAATCTTCAAAGTGTTAAAAAAGCAAAAATATCATCTTGAAGACTAAAGGGTGCCTGACCAAAGCCATGGTATTTTGAATATCTCGTATGCATGTGAAAGCAGATGAATGAGGAAGACTGAAGAATTTATGCCTTTAAATTATGGTATTGACAAAGATGCTGAATGTACCATGGTTTGCCAGAAGAACAAATATCTTGGAAGAAATACAGACAGAATGTTCCTTAGATGCAAGGATGGTGAAACTTCATCTCATTTACATTAGACATTTATCAGTAGGGACCAAGCCCTGGAGAAAGACATCTTGCTTGACAAAGTAGAGGAACAGGGAAAAAGAAGGAGACCTTCAAAAAGATGTATCAGCACAGTGCCTGCAACGATGGGTTCATATATAACAAAGATTGTGAGGGTGGTGGAAGATCAGGCAGTATTTCCTTGTGTTGTATGTAGGGTCTTTATGAATTAGAATTGACTCACTGGCACCCAACCAAACAATGTTGCTAGAACAAATATTTGATATATAGGGCAGTGTAGTAAATCACATAGTGTATCTTTGCTAACCATAAGTCTTTGTAAACCCCATGGTAGAATTTACCATGAGCAAGTGAGTAGCTCCTGGTTATTAAAGTTATCCACCTAGGTTATTTTCTGTTGAGATTGACACAAAACAGTCTTCTGGGAAGTTCACTCTCTCTCAGGTGTATAGAATTCTGATGTTTGGATTGGTTAGTTTGATCACTCTGCCAGGCTCAAAAGGAGCCATCCTAGAGACAGAAGGTATCTCTCACTGCCAGCTAGGAAATGCAAGAGACACACATTTCTGAGAGAAAGAGACAAGAGACATGTGCTACTGAGAGAGAGACTGAGAGACATGCACTGATGGGAGACACTGAGAGACACGCACTGCTGGGAAAGAGACTGAGAGAGACTGTTGGCTGAGAGACAGTGGGCTGAGAGACACTGAGCATGTTCCTGAACTTGAATTATAGTCTGTTGCTTCCCTAATAAACCTCATAATCTGTGAGTTCTGTGTGGCCACCACAGCAAATTATTGAACTCAGCAGAGGTGGTGGGTGCTGCAGGAACAAAGGTTGGTAAAAGGGCTGGAGGGAGGCAGCATGTATGGCATTGCAGGAATAGGCCTTGGGCTACTGATGGTGATTCTGTCTTCCTCTTCTGGAGTTAGGGGAGGTCAGAAGATGCGGACTCCTTGTCCCTTTGGCAAATAGTAATAAATTAGGTATTTCAGCATTGAAATGTTTCAACAAATGGATGCAGTGCTGGAGGTGCTTACTCATTTATGCTAAGAAATTTGCAACACAGCCACCTGACCCAACAACTGGATACATACATATACATATACATATACACATATACATATATACATATATACATATATATATATATATATTTGTTGTTGTTATGTACTGTTGAGTCACACCTGACTCATAGTGACCCCTCCTTGGGTTTCCGAGGCAGTATCACTACGGAAGT
>NW_006922238.1:984688-986586 GCF_000298275.1 Orycteropus afer afer
ATATATATATATATATATATATATATATATATATATACTTGTACCATTCTAAAGAAAAGTTATCCAACAGACTGTGATAATTATCAAACAATATCATTAATATCACACATAAGTAAAATTTTGCTGAATATAATTTTAAAATGGTTGCAGGAGTATATTGACAGGGAACTTCCAGAAATGCAAGCTGGATTCAGAAGAGGACATGGAAAAAATGGATATCATTGCTGATGTCAGATGCATCTTAACTGAAAGCAAAGAATACAAGAAAGATGTTCACCTGTGTTTTATTACCTATGCCAAAGCATTCAACTGTGTGGGTCATAAAAAATTATGGGTAGCATTTGGAAGAATGGGAATTCCATAACACTTAATTATGTTCATGAGGAACATAAAGGTCATCCTTGGAACCAAAAAGGGAATACTGCATAGTTTAATATGAGAAAATAATATCAATAAAGTATCTATTCATAATTATGTTAGTGATATTTTCCCATTGCCATTATTCTCATTATTTTTACCAGAAACTTACCAATATTCTCATTTTTCATCATTCAACACTGCGTTTTTCATTATCTTTTAATTACACTTCCTGTATTCACAGAAGTTGCTACTATGGATTATCTAATACTAATAAATATATATAATTCCTCTGTACTCCTGAGTTTTGAACCAACTGAGAGATTCAAAGAGATTAAAGGTAAAATATCACTTTCATTAATGAGAAATAATTTACAGAATGGGTATATAGGCTTGTTAATATAAGCAATCTCCCAAATACCTTGAACATATCCTTTGCAAGAACATGCTTACCATTCAGGAGTTCAGTACTACCACACTAAGTCTGCCATCCACTACCTATCTGTCTGTTTGTTGTACTGTAGTGGCTTGCATTCTGATATGATACTGGAAGCTATAACATTAATATTTTAAATACTTACAATGTCACTAAGAGATACCAGGAAGATAGATTGGTAATCTACTTCCTAAAATCAGCCAGTGAAAACTCTATGGATCATAGATTATTTTCTGATATAATAGTGCTGGAAGATCAGCCCCCTAAGTTGGAAGACAACAATGTATTCAAGCATACCAGTGGTCATAGACTGCACAAGTCTGGCCAATGTTTCTTTCCCCACCCTCCCACTGTACATGAGGTTGCATCAAGTCAGTGTCAATTCCATGACAACTATCAACAATAAACCTTCGATAGTGGACAGGGAACACCTGAATATATCCTGGCTGTAAGCAAAAGGAGGCCGACGTGAGAACCGAGAAGCTGGGCCACCTATGTCTTCTTTCTAATAACTGAAAAAATACTTTTTCAGGAATGAGGAAAAAGAGGTATTTCGAATTTTCCTCACCACTTAAACTTGTATCTACTAAACGGTCCAATAGATGAAGTCCAATCAATAGTAAACTAAAACTATAAAATATATAATATTTTACAAGATGACAATGCTAAGCAGAAAACAAACATAATATATAAGACATAACAAGTGTTAAGAGGATCCCACATATTTGAAAGAGATGAGTTAAAAATAATAGACCCCTCTCATCTTCATGGATAGTTTAATTTACCAAATTACATCTGGAATATGATATGATGTGTGGAGAAATAATAATTATATAAAAAATCAGAAAATCTATGTTCTCATTTCAGCTACTTGATGTTTTGCTTAGTGTCATCCTCTCTGAACTGCACTTTCCCCTATTGTACAATTTCACTAATTATCTGTACCTGCCTCACTCATATGTTTTAAGCTCATTAGTCAATTTTAGAGTAATAAATAAACACAAGTCATAGTTACATTGTCATTAAATCCATGAAATGTATATAACAAAGCTATATTAGTGGGAAGGAGCTCTGGTAGCATAGTGCCTAAGGCACTTGACTGCTA
>NW_006922238.1:986686-1001198 GCF_000298275.1 Orycteropus afer afer
CCCACCAGCCACTCCTCGGAAGGAAGGTTGGGCAATCCTACTTCCGTAGTGATACTGCCTCGGAAACCCAAGGAGGGGTCGCTATGAGTCGAGGCTGACTTGATGGCAAATAACAACAACAACAACAACATATTAGTGGAAAATAGGTAACATAAAGTTCTCATTCATTAATCCAAGGAGTCATGGTGCAACAATGAAGCACTTGGCTACTAATCAAGGGGCTAACATTCAAACTTACCCAGTGGTTCTGCAGCAGGATAACCTAGCAACCTGTTCAATGATTACAGCCTAATAAACTCTATGGGGTGGTTCTACAGTGTCACATGGGGTGCTACAAGTCAGAAATTGACTCAACAGCACCAATCACACTTAACAGCTTAATCCATGTCTGTATGTGTTAAAAATTTTATCTTGATATTTATCTAGGTAAAATGAGATTATAAACTTGAGTTCTATGTATATGTTTCTAAACTCTTTGATTTTGTATGAACACTTATTTTATGTATCACATATATATGTATTAAACTTTTGAGAGGTACTTGAAGAAAAAAATTATCTTATGATTTTATTCTTCTAGAGAAATTTTTCATATAACAGTTTCTAAATAAGAATAAAATCAATAGCAGTCTGTATTAAGTTGAAAGAATTACAAATATCTTGAAATTTCCCCCAGGATACAATGAAATAATGCATGAATTTGTTGTCTTTAGGGATGTTTCAATATTGACCAGATGCAAATTATGTGAAGCTTTCCAATTATTGGAAAGTATATATTTTAATCTTTAAATCATTATCACTAACCGTATAAACTACACTCTGATGGAAAGAGATAATCTTTGAAGATTTACAAGAACATCAATGTTTTGTTATCCCGAATTTTGAAATTCAGCTTCTAGCTTGATGCATATGTTGAATCAATATCTCATTGTCATTGTGTTTTTTAAGGATCTGCGAAATTTTATACCTATTTATTTATACTACAGTCATTAACTTTATTCTGAACTACTGAATTCCTGTAATTTTGTCATCTTGATGTTTTCATGAAACTCTGTCAAGCATACACTGTGAAAGTGCATTGATCACTATATATTTTTTTTTTTTTTTTGAAGCTGTAAAATTTATTTCTTTATTAATGGAATTACTTACAATCTTTGAAACAAGCTCTTATTAATAACACAAAACAGGAAGGCAGATACATTCTGTGACAGAACCCGAAATCACGCCTAGAATTCCTGCATACAGGTAGCCCAGCCATTCTCACTTTGTACTGAAGCAAAGATTTGGAAAAGGCCCCTGCGGCCTGGGGATTTCTTGCCTGGGGCTGCCGTAGACAATCTTCATGGTTTCCATCAGCTTTTTCATTTCGACGTGGTAGCACCTTTGCTGGCAGTAGATATTCGCCTCCACCAGCTCCTTCTTCTCCTGCGGTCCGAAGATGGAGATCCTGGCCATGCCCTTGGCATTCAAGATTTCAACTTTATAACCTTTTGATGTCTTATTACCAATTAAAAATTGAGTGGTGCATCTTCTCTGAAGATGATTTAAATAGGATAATTTTCTTATGTATATAAAGTTTTACAATTGTTTTCTTCACTTATGAAAATTATGGGTTGCACTTTCTTTCAGGGAGTTTTTATTTCTTTTATTAATAGAAGATTTACATTGATCACTTCTAGCACTTATCACCATATTAACAATCTCAATTCCTTCCATTTCCACAAATGAACAAGGCTAAGTAAATGCTTTTACAGATAGAGTCACTTCTGTTAATATGGTTCGTGAATATCTTCAGTGAATAGTCTTTAAAGACTGATGATAATAAAGTATTTTTCATGGCAACTGAAAAATGTTAAGATTGATTTTATCTGACTGAGAACTACAGGAAAATACAGTGGCAATATCAGTCTTATTAGCTCGTCCTCTCTTTGAATGCAGTTGGGGTATATTAAACACTTTCCCTTCCAACCTGTGTCCAATTTATTAGACTCACTAGAATAGGTATCCTCTGTGCTTCATTTGATTGGTGATCTTGCTTATGTCATTTTCTATGGTCGAAATACTCTCTTTTTTCAACCTGTTAAAATTTTTGACGTTCTCAAATCTGGCAGCATAAAGTAGAAATTAAGTGTTTCAATAGCAGACAGAGATTGCCTGACCTTGAATTCCAGCTCTGCTACTTATTTCTATTTGCTGTGTGGAGTGGTCTCCAACTCATTGCAACCCTTTGTGAAACAACTAAATGATCAATTGTGGAACAGATTGTTTGATCCATAGGTTTTTCAATGGCTGACTTTCAGAAGTAGATTGTCAGGCCTTTCTTCCAGTTCTGTTTAGTCTAGAAGCTCTGGTGGAACCTGTTCAATATCACAGCAACACAAAAAGGTCCATTGGCCAACAAGTGGTGTATATGCATGTACCTATTAGACATGTGTTGTAGGGAAGTTTCCTAACCTCTCTAAGACTTACTTTCTTCAGATATTAAAAGGGTGAAACTAAAACTGAATCTATAGGTAATATTAAATCTGACTTTTGTTACCAGAATGAAAATATTCTACAAATAAAGAACTTAAAATGTTCTCTGGCATAAAGTGCCATAAATGTTTGCTATTATTTTTAATTACAAGCTGTCACATCCATCTCTCTCTTACTCTTTAAGTACAAACTCAAATGTTATCTTTTTTTAGGAATTATTTTACGACATTCCCCAAAATATTACTTTACACATACATTTTGTCCATATCACTTAGAAAGTTGTTCTCTCACACAACTTAATATAATGGGTTAGAATAAATTGTATATGTATATTTTTTTCTCCTAATCTTTGATCTTATTGAGTACAGGAAGCTGTTCTTATTCTTTTCTATTTTCACACATTTTAGCAAAGAGCTTCTATGTGACAGTGAATAGGGCATTAGTTATAAACAAGTTTAAAGTATATAGTACATATGTGTACATATATATATATATATATATATATATATATATATATATTGTTGTTGTTGTTATGTGCCATCGAGTCAGACCTGACTCATAACGACCTCTCCTTGCATTTCTGAGGCAATATCACTATGGAAGTAGATTGCCTAACCTTCCTTCCAAGAAGTGGCTGGTTGGTTTGAACTGCCAACCTACTGGTTAGCAGTCAAGTGCCTTAGGCACTATGCTACCAGAGCTCCCATTTATGTAAATATATGTCTACATTTACATCTATATCTATATCCATGTCTATATACACACATGTATATAAACTGCTTTAAATGATTTATTTTAAATGAACAATTTAGTTCTTAAGTGTAACACATGTTTTGGTTTATTTAGACATTCAATGAAAAGCTAACTATAGAAGTACTCTATCAAGTATCTGAAAACAATTTAAAACAATTAAGATCTATTTCCAAATATATTTAAAATTCTTGACTGCTAACCAGAAGGCTGGCGGTTCAAACACACCAGCCACTCCTTGGAAGGAAGGTTGGGCAATCTACTTCCTTAGTGATACTGGCTCGGAAACCCAAGAAGAGGTCGCTTTGAGTCGGGTCTGACCTGATGGCACATAACAACAACAACAACAACAACAGCAGTAGTTTAATTATTCAGTAATTTCAGTAATTTTATGTACATTTCCTTATTGTTGTTGTTGTTGTTGTTACGTGCCGTCGAGTCAGCCCTGACTCATAGCGACCCCTCCTTGGGTTTCCGAGGCAGTATCACTACGGAAGTAGGATTGCCCAACCTTCCTTCCGAGGAGTGGCTTTATAAACACCTGTATATGTGGCATATTGTTGTTATGTTCCACATCATTACTTTTTATTATTTATATAACATTATTCCTTCATCACTGACCAAATTTGCAACTGAAAAAAGTAACTAATTTCCCTCAATATAGAAATTGTATTTTTATTGGATTTTTTTTTTTTTTTTTTGTTACTTACTATAGAATGCTTGCATCAAAAATAAGCTGGTGGAGAATAAGGAACACAAAATGGTCAGATATATCTCAAAAATAAAAGACATATTCACACTAAGTATTCTGGTCTGGTGGCATAGTGCCTAAGGCATTTGACTGCTAACTAGAAGGCTGGAAGTTCAAACACACAAGCTACTCCTCGGAAAGAAGATTGGGCGATCTACTTCCTTAGTGATAGCACCTGGAAAACCCAATAATCTTTTATTATTTTGACATAAATGATTACATCTGTTCCCTAGTTTTTGAAACTTCCCTTTACACCACTATACTTTACCTACATTATCAAACCAAACTCACTGCTGTCAAGTCAGATCTAACTCATAGCACCCCCTCCTTGGGTTTCTGTGGAGGTATCACTATGGAAGTACATTGCCCAACCTTCCTTCTGACGAGTGGCTGGTGGGTTTGAACCGCCAGCCTTCTCATTAGCAGTCAAATGTCTCAGGCAACACGCCACCATAGCTCCCTTACCTACATTAGTACCTATTTTTGCTAACTGAAAGAAATTTTAGGAGGATTTCCGCTTTTACTAAAAATAGTGAAAAGTGAAACTAGTGTTCAATATCTGTTTTGCAGTGAGAAAAAGTAGCATACACTCCAAGCAGTGGCCATACCCAAGCTGGTGTCCCTGGAACTATGCTCAATATTTTAGCATCAAACCACCATAGTGTTGAATTGTATTTGTGAAAACTATATGCTAGTGTATTTTAGGTTTCATGTGTTATTGGTATGATTTGATAGCTTATTTACTTTTTGGGTCTCAGAATGCTCAAAAATATTTCCTGTATAAATTAATGATAATTTCTTCTTCATTTTATACCACTTTGGTTTTTAAAACATTTCATATCAACACTCTGCATTCAGACAGTGGAGGAAACTTATACATGTTTTTCACAATGCATAGTATCTGAAGCATTGACTCTTATGGATGGGGTAGGGGAGAAAAAAAAATGAACTGGGAGACTCAACTGATAGTTCACAGTGTGACTTTGACAATACCCATTCTTATGATTGTTATTTATTTCTAATTTTCCCTCAGATATTTTTATGAAAAACCCAAAGAGTTCTAGTGAGTCAATTCAGGCTCATAACCACCCTATTTGTTGTTGTTGTTGCTGTTATGTGCCGTCGAGTCGGCCCTGACTCAGTAAAACTACCCCATGTGGTTTCCAAGATAGTGAATCGTTAAGGAAGCAGACTGGTACATCCTTCTCCTTCAAACTGGCTGGTGGGTTTCAGACAGGCAGCTTTCTAGTTACCAGCCATATATTTGACCTCTGTGCCAGTAGTGTTCCCTCAGAGTGATCAGGACAATTTTTAGGTCTATCATTAAAATGTAGCTCCATAACATAATTTTTCCTCTCCTTGTGGTTTCTATTTTATACACCTTATATTGCTTTTAAAATTTTCATGTAAAGACATAGGAATCTTCATAGAGATAAGCAAAAGAATTCATATGTATCATTGATCTCTGATCTTTCAAGATAACTTCTAAATCAATTATAGAAAAAATGCTTTCATATTGCCCTCAAACTTGAAAGTGCATAATACTATCACATATTAAGAGAAATATCAAGTTCAATTTTCTTTTTATGAAATTTATCTACACACTTTACTCATTCCACATCATTACTTTTTATTATTTATGTAACATTATTCTTTCATCACTGACCAGATTTACAACTGGAAAAAGTAACTAATTTCTTTCAATATAGAAATTGTATTTTTATTGATTTTTTTTGTTGTTGTTACTTGCTATAAAATGTTGGCATTAAAAATAAGTTGATGGAGAATAAAGAACACCAAATGTTCAGATATATCTCAAAAATACAAGACATATTCACATTAAGTAATCAATAATTTCTCTTTTCTGGTCTGGTGGCACAGTGCCTAAGGCATTTGACTGATAAGTATAAGGCTGACAGTTCAAACACACCAGCTACTCCTCAGAAGGAAGATTGTGCAATCTACTTCCATAGTGATATCACCTAGGAAACCCAAAGAGGAGTTGCTGTAAGTCAGATCCAACTCAATGGCAGTGAGTTTGGTTCTTTTTTTTTTTTTTTTGGTACAATAAGAGACTGTTGTTGTTACGTGCCGTTGAGTCGGACCCGACTCATAGCAACCCTTCCTTGATTTTCCAAGGCAGTATCACTATGGAAGTAGATTGTCCCATCTTCCTTCTGAGAAGTGGCTGGTGTGTTGGAAACACCAGCCTTCTGGTTAGCAGTAAAGTGTCTTAGTCACTATGCTACCACAGCTCCCAGTAAGAGACTAGGAAGTTGAAGTTATTACTGATGAAAATTACTTTCATGCAGAATATATATTTTATGGGAATTATGAGCTTACAAAAACTAGAAAATCAACAGGGTCAAAAAGCAAAGAAACAAAACAATAATAACAAACATATAATAAAAAGAAGTACGAAACCAAAGCCAGAATTTCACTGGGCCAAAAATAAATATTAATATTAGTCTTGATGACAGTAAGGTTTTGTTTCTCATATGGCTAAGTAGTTCCTATTGGACAGACCACTTCACAGATGATAATGATAAATCAAGAACTACAATTAAAAAAAAAAAAAAAATTCTGAAGTTATTGGGTAGTGGCCAAAAGTAGGTACTTAGAAAAAGGAAATAGCATGGGGTGGATTTTCATGGTTGCTGGTCTAAGTAAGTTCTTTGTGTGTGTGTGTGTGTGTGTGTGTGTGTTACACATGATTAAGCACTCAACTGCTAGCTAATGTTTGGTGTTTCAAACTCATATACAGGGCTTACAAGACAAGCTTGATGATCAGCTTTGGAAAGACCACAGTCTTGAAAACCTTACGCAACATAGTTCTACTCTGCAATATTGGGTTGTCATGAATCTGAATTGACATGACGGCATCTGACAACAACAACAATAGCTTAAGTAAAGACCATAGTCAGCAAAGTAGAGGTGCTGGATCTCTGAGAGATAGTCCTGTGTTTTTGCAACCATTGCATGGTCTGAGGCAAGCCACATACCTGGAAAGTGAGAAGATTCCCAAAAGAGAAAGGGCTACAGAAAGTGTCTTAGTAACCTAGTGATGCCATAAAACCATACACATTTATGTGGCTTTAAAGAACAGAAATTTATTGTCCCACAAAATCCAAATTAGGGTTACATCTGTGTTGATTTATCCTATGAGCTTCTATCCTAATTTTTGGTATCTGCTTGCAATCCTTTGTGATCCTGGTCATCTGTTTCCTCTTGTGTGTTTCTGTCTCTATTCTTTTTTTTTTTTTTTTTTTTTTCTAGAACTCAGAAGTGGTTTCATTTAGGACTCTCTTTATTCTAGTATTACCTTAATGATGTAACAAAAGAAAATTTATATTCTCAAATACAATCATATCTACAGGTACAGTGGCCAACACTTCAATACATATTTTGAGATTGAAGGGACACATTTCAATCTATAACAGAATAGGAACTCTATATTCTGAGAATATTTTCTGTCCTAATCTCTGATTGACCTCTAAATGATTTATGCATGGGCAAACTGGAGTAACATGGCTAAGAATTTAAGACACAAACTAACAGTTAATCTGTAACCCAAAATACAGAGATTATAGCTTTGAAGCAATAATTTAATTCCCTTGATGAAAAATAATAATGATGATAAAATCCCAATGCTCTTCATAATAATGTAACAGGATTTATACTCTAACACATAATATTTCAATGTTCTACATGCAATTCATAATTAATACACAAATGAAGAAACAGAAAATGTGAACCTTTCTCAAGAGGAAAAATAGAAACAATTACTGAATTCAAATTTTGAGATGACTTAATGATTGATATTATCAGACAAAAATATTAAGCTATTATAATCATGTTTAATGATAAAACAAATATTTGCTTCTAAAGAATGAATATTGAGTACAGGAAAATAGAAACTATGAAAACAAGAATAATTGTTGGCACTAGAAGGAAAGCTTGGATTGTCTAAGAAATGTAGGAGAAAGCAGAACCTAATACATCCAATAAAGCTAAGATGTTCACATGAATTTTTGCTCTATTAAATAATGATCTAGAAAGAAAATCTGCTTATAAAAACATTGATCCAAAAAGAAGAATACCCAAGTTCATTCCTATGCTGGGTAGAAAAATTATGACTATAATTTTCTTTCCTGAATGTTTAGAGAACACTTATTTGTCACTTATTGAATCTCTAGCAATCTGACATAGCTATTTCACATTTACAGCAATAGTAGAAAATCTACTACTTGATTATCTTGGCATCAGTGACATATGCCCAGTAGAAAGGAACTCTGAAGTACAGGGCAGAAATAACACTGTCTGTGATGGCTATGATTATGTCTCAACTAGTATGACCATGATCCTCAGTGGTTTGGTAATAATGCAATGATGCAGTTTGGCAGTTATGTAATGATATGATTTGATGGACATGTGATGATACAATTTGGCAGTTATATAATAATGTGATTTAGTGGTTTTATAAAGATGAATTCATCTTTGATTTTGTGATCTACTGTGATCATTCTCCATCTCACATAATACTGATTTTCTCATAAAGGCTTGATCTTTGGAACCTAACCATGCTAATAAGTGAGGAGTGGGTTTATAGACCTACAATTATTTACGTGTGATATTCAAATTTAGCTAAATTGTAGTGGTGAAAAAAAATTTAAAAGAAACCAGATTTGTACATTCATACTCAGAAAAAGCCAATGAAAATTCTTTCTCAAGTAATAGTTGCTGTTAGGCATTGTTGAGTCAGCTCTGATTCATAGCTATGCTGTGTACAAGAGAACAAAACACAGCCTAGTTCTGTGTAACCCTCACAATCCTTGATATCTTTGAGCCCCTCCTTGCAGCTACTGTCTCAATTCATCTTGTTGAGGATCTCCCCTTCTTCAATGACCCTCTACTTTACCAAGAGTGATATTCTTTTCCAGGGAATGGTCCCTTCTGACACATGATGCCCAAAGTAGGTGAGATGAAGTCTGTCTTTTCTTACTTCCAAGGAACATTCTAGCTGCATTTTTTGCAGGATATATTTGTAGTAGTTAATATAGTCATAAACTTATTATAAATATAATGCATGGGAGAATTTTATATTTTTAATGGTTGACAAAATTACTAATGGGACAAAATAGAGATCAAAGAACAGTGATATATTACAGAGATCAAAATGAAAATCATTGAATAAATATTTTTCAAATTAATAAATAGTTCTGTATCATTTGATTAATTACACAGAGAAAATGTGGACTTTAAGACATTTAAAAAAATGAATTACACATATGAAAAAGATTAAATGTGAAAATAGAATCTTAAATAATCTAAGGAAAAAGGAAAGGTTTTTTTTTTTTGTTTTGTTTTTGTTTTTTGGAGCCAATGAGTTGATTCCCACTTACAATGACCTTATATAGCAAAGTAAGACTGACCCATACCGTCTCCTAGGCATAATCATTATAGAAGCTGATTTCTAGGTCTTTTTCCCACAGACTTGCTGAGTGGGCTCAAGCTGCCAACTTTTTGATTAGCAAGTGAACACTTTACTGTTGCAGTACCAGGAAAAGGAATCTTGAATATTCTGATAAAAGTAGAGGGGGACATTACTATATTCTTAGAATGAAGAAACCATTTTATTCAAGACATGGCTGAGAAAATTCAGATAATTATTTTCTAGATTTTGTTGCTAGTGATATTATTCAGCACTTTAAGATTTCAAACTTATTGTGATTATTTCAGACATCCTAAAGAAATACTTGTTTTTCATATAATTTGGTATTTCTAGGTTCATATTATTTTTTTCAACAAAAAGTCTTCTAAATTGCTTAAAATTTAGGTCTTATAAAATCTGGATGTATCCCCACTGTTTGGTGACCACAGACAATGCATATGAATAATTGATTTTATATTATTATTAATGTATTTTCATTTGTGAAATATATTTTTAAAAAAGTGAAAATATAATATTTTGAAATACTAAATTTTATATAATTGGTAACTATTCATTCAAGTTTTTTTTTTGTGAAGCATAAAAATATGAACTTAAACTCTTGGTATATAAGATTTCTTGACTGAGTATAGTTTGGAATTTCTTTTAAAAAAGGGGACAGTTTTTGACAGATATTACAGTTGATAAAATGGTTATTTGCATTCTGGAGTTAAATTTACAATTTCATTTATTATGTCTTTGGAAAATTTTAGCTTTTCTGGTTTAACATATCAGATTATCACCAGCTTTGCTGTTTGTATAACATGCCTTCTTAGTTGTGTATTAACTCTGATCAATCCATATTAATTGACAGATCATGTGACATGACCTACATAACTTTTCCTGTGTTAAAAACTAAAGGAATACAAAACAACAAAAAGCTATTCCACAGACTCGTTAAGAAGATTCCCATTTATAGTTCAAACTGGTTTTGATGATGCAACACGATTAGAATATGAAAGTAAAAAGTCAAACCAAACTCACAGCCATCAAGTTGTTGGACTCATAGGGACCCATCCTTGGGTTTCCGAGACAGTATCTCTACAGAAGTAGATTGCCCAATCTTCTGTCCAAGGAATGGCTGGTGGATTTGAACCACCATCCTTCTGGTTAACAGTCAAATGCCTTAGGCACTATGCCACCAGAGCCAAAATATTACACTAAGAAGCACTAAGAAACATTCTTTTTTGTTTCCTTCTGTCATTTTTAAGTTGTTCATTTTTTACTATATATGCATTAAAAAAAAAAAAAAAAAACCTCACTGCCATGAAGTCAATTCTGACTCACAGCTACCCACTTTGTGATTATGAGGAAGTACATTGTTCAGTATTCCTTCCACAGAGTGGCTGATGGGTTTGAACTGCCAACCTTCTGGTTAGCAGGCAAATGCCTTAGGCACTACACTACCAGAGCTCTCTCTTTTTTTTTTTTTTTTACTTTGTTGTTGTTGTTAGGTACTGTATAGTTGTCTCTGATTCATAATGACACTATACACAGCAGAATGAAACACTGCCTTGTCCTGTGCCAACTTCACAATCCTTGATATACCTGAGTTCATCATTGCAGCCATTATGTCAATCCATCAAGGTCAATGAAGGCCTTCCCCTTCTCCATTGACTCTTCACTTTACAAAGCATGATACCCTTCTCCTATCAACATGACCAAAGTAGCTGAGATGAAGTCTGGCCATTCTCACTTCCAAAGAGCAGTCTGGCTGTATTTCTTCCAGCACAGATCTATTAGTTCTTTTACCAGACCATGGTACTCTTAGCATTCTTCTCCAACACCACAACTCAAAAGTGTTGACTCTTCTTTGGTCTTCTTTATTCATTGTCCAGTTCTTACATGCATAAGAGGCAATTAAAAATATCATGGCTGGGTTTAGGCACACCTTAGTCTTCAAGGAGACATCTTTGCTCTCATCACTTGAAAGAGGTATTTTGCAGCAGATTTGGTCAATGCAATACATCATCTGATGTCTTGACTACTGCTTCCATTGATGTTGATTGTAGAACCAAGTAATATGAAGTTCTTGACAACTGCAATCTTTTCTCCATCAATTGTGAGGCTGTTTATTGGACCAGTGTGAAGATTTTCATTTTCTTTACATTGAGGTGTAATCCATACTGCAGACTGTAGTCTTTAATCTTTATCAATAAATGTTCCAAGTCATCCTTACTTTCAGCAAGCAATATTGTGTCATCTGCATATCACAAGTTGTTTATATTAAGATCTTGTGAATCAATTCCAGCAGAAATATTAAAACTTATATTATAGTACAACTAGTAGTAGGTCCTTAAGGATCTCTGTTGCCATAGTGCTTAAGGCATTTGACTGCTAACCAGAAGGTGGGTGGTTCAAACCCACCGGCAATTCCTCAGAAAGAAGATTGGGCAATCTACTTCTGTAAAGATTTACTGACTTGAAAACTCAAAAGTGGTTGCTAGGAATCAGAGTGAACTCAAGGGAAGTGAGTTTGGAGTTTTTTTTGAGTAGGTCCTTAGATCAGTATCTAGAACATTATGAGTGCTCAAAAGACTTTTATTCCTTTTATGCTTTCTTGTCAAGGAACATTTATTACGGATAGGTAAAAGCATAAAAATAAATAATTTATATACTCTAAAAGACAAAATAGGAACTCTGATGGTTTTGTGGTTAAAGCACTGGGCTGCTAACTTAAAATGACAGGAACTGGAACCCACTCACCCATGTATAGGAGAAAGATGAGACAGTTCATTTCTGTAAAGATTTAGAGCCTTGGGGAGGAGTTCTGGTAAGATGGCAGAATAGGCAGAAAGACTGCATAGACCCTCTTCAACAAAGAAAAGGGGAACCAATTAACACAGATACAGAAGATAATTCTGGACTCCTAACCTTTCAAGGGAAGGATATAGAAGTGGATTAAACTCCAACTAGCAGAAGAATTTGCATGAAAACACAAAAAAGGAGACATACAGAGCTGCGGTCTGGCTGTGATCCTGATGGCACAGACAGCTTGGATATTGCTGAGTGGTGGTAAGAACTAACAATTAACCTAAAATGTAGCCTACCTAGCCAGGGACTGCAAGGAGGACTACTCTGATGGGTGGTGAATAAAAGGGGAAGCAGCAAATAGGTAGGCAGGCTGACCTGTGGACTTTTGCCTTTCCAAAAGCCACACCATTTTTAATGTTTACAAGTGGTTTGACCATTTTAGATATTTAAAGTGACAACATTCTCCCAGATTCCAAGGACTTAAGAACAGGCTAAACTTACTGGGAACCACAAAGACATCCCTGATGCAGATGACTGGAAAGGTATGTGTTAGTCTTATATCCCACACCCATTTGGTGAATGGAGGTACGGCCATCCCTCACTCCCACCCACCTTCTAGGCCAGCAGGAATTCCACACCAGTCTGTGTGCTCAGACAGAGCCTTGGTGCCTGCCCTACTCTGCTCCAATTTATTTTTCTTTTGTCTTTGTTTGTTTTTGTCTGTTTTAAAACTATTATTATTATTATTGTTACTTTTGCCCCTTTTAATATTATTCTTTATTCTTCCCTTCCCAAGTTCTAGTTTTCAGCTTTTTTTCATTTCCCTATTCCTTGTTCCATTTTTTTTTTCTTTCTTGTGGTTAAACCTGTTCCTTATTTTTCTCTTTGCCTTTTTCCCATTTTTATTCTTCATAATTCTCCTTCACTACCTTTTTTCTCTTATTCACCTCCCTCCATGTATTGCAATATTTATTTTTCCCACCTTTTCTGTCATTTTGGTTACTTTTGCTCTATGATTACATGGTGTGTTTTTTGTCCATTTGTTTTTTACTATTTTTATGGTTATTCTATTTTTTTTTTTTTTTTTGTCTAACTGACTGGAAGACAGGAACATCTCCATAAGACACAACTACAACCACACCTCCTGCAACTTCACTTACTGACTGAGAGGCACCACTTCTTTCTCCACCAATAGGTTCATGGTAGACAACCACCAAGAAAAGCCTGACTCACTCTTGGCTGCTCTTCACAAACAGTTAAAAGAGATCTAAATACAACAATGCCACGATGTCTCAGAGAAAACAGATCATCACAGTCCACACAAAGAAGCAAGATAAAGTGGTAGAAAAAAGGAGCAAGATATTGACCCATAACACATCTCTGAGGAAGAAGCAGCTTTGAAACTCCCTGATAAGAAATTCAAAATAATTATATTTAGGTATCTTCAAAGGATTGAAAGACTGATCAAGGAAAACACAGACAAAACCCTACAAGAATTTTAGAAGAAAATACAAGAACAAAATGAGAAAAAAAAAAAAATGAAAAATTAGAAATGATTCAAAATCTACAGGTAGAAATGCAGAATAATAATAATAAATTGTCAGAAATAGATAACGCATTGGAAGGGCAAAGGAGTACAACTGATACAATGGAAGATGGAATTAATGAGATTGAAGACATATACTGAATACTTCTTTGGAAAAGGCTCAATCAGAAAAAAAGATTAAAAAAAAAAATGAAGAAGGCCTAAGTTTCAGGTGGGATACCGTCAAAAGGAATAAGCTATGTGTCATTGGAATTACAGAACAGGAAGAGAAAAATAAAACCACGGAGAAAATTGTCCAAGATGTGTTAGAGGAGAACTTCCCTATTATGATGAAAGATGAAAATATATCCATTCAGGAAGTTCAATGAACCTCAAACAAGATAGACCCCAAAAGAAAATCACCAAGACATATCATCATCAGACTCATCAAAACCAAAGACAAAGAAAGAATCGTGAAAACAGCATGGGAAAAACAAAAAGTTATTTACAAAGAACAACCAGTAAGAATAAGCTCTGATTTCTCAGCAGAAGCCATGCAAGAGAGAAGGGAATGGGATGTTATATGTAAAACCCTGAAAGAAAAATTTTCAACCAAGAATTATATACCCAGCAAAATTGTCCCTCAAATATGATGGTGAAATTAGATGATTTCCAGATAAGCAGAAACTAATGGAATTTGTTAAAACCATACCAACCTTACAAGAGCTATTAAATGGAGCTCTTTGAACAGAGAACCAAAAATAGCAAACAG
>NW_006922238.1:1001533-1004189 GCF_000298275.1 Orycteropus afer afer
AAGAAACCAGGGACACCATGAAAAAACACATAACAAAATGACAGCAACCAATTCATACTTGCACTGAATGTTTATGGAGTAAATGCACAACACAAAAGATGGAGAGTTATAGATTGGATGAGAAAACAAAACCCATCAATATGCTGTCTACAAGAGACACACCTTAGAGATAAAGACAAAAATAAACTAAAAATCAAAAGTTAGAAAAAGATATATCAAGCAAATGGCAAATGTAAAAGAGTAGGAGTGGTAATATTAATCTCTGATCAAGTTGAATTTAAGAGAAAAACCACCACATGAGACAAGGAAGGACATTATATAATGATTAAAGGATCAATTGAACATGAATATATAACCATAATAAATAACTATGGACCCAATGAAAGAGCAACAAAATACATAAATCAGACTTTAAAAGAGTTGAAAAGCCAAATAGATGACTCCACAGTCATAGTGAGAAACTTTAATACATCACTTTCAATGAAAGATAGAACTGGAAAGAAACTCAACAAAAATCCAGAACAACTAAATACAATCCACCAACTTGACCTTATAGACATCTACAGAGCACTTCACCCAACAAAGCACAATATGCATTCTTCTCCAGTGCACATGGAACATCTTCCGTGATAGACCATACATTAAGACATAAAACAAGGCTTAATAAATTTAAAACCATTGAAATACTGCAAAGCAACTTCTCAGATCATAATGCTATAAAATCAGAAATCAATAATAGGAAGATCAATGGAAAAAGAGGAAACACATGGAAACTGATCAACACCCTCCTTAAGAAAGACTGGGTTAAAGAAGAAATAAAAATTGAAATTCAAAAATTCCTTGAATCAAATGAGAATGAAAACACAACATACCAAAATCTTTGGGACACACAAAAAAAGCAGTGATCAGAGGCCAATTTATAGCAATAAATGAAAACATCAAAAAGAAGAAACAGCTAAAATCAACACTTTAAACCAACATCTCCAACAATTAGAAAAAGAACATCAAGAAAAGCCTACAGTCACCAGAAGAAAGGAAATAATCAAGATTTGAGCAGAAATCAATGAAACAGAAATTTGAAGGGCAATAGAAGAAATCAACAAGAGCAGAAGTTGGTTTTTGAAATGGTTAATAAAATTAACAAACCACTGGCAAATTTAACAAAGGAAAAGAAGAAGAGAATGCAAATAGGTCAAATAAGAAACAAAATGAGTGATATCACATCAAAACTAACTGAAATAATAATAATAATATCAGGTTACTATGAAAAACTGTACACCAACAAATTTGAAAATCTGGAAGAAATGGGCAGATTTCTAGAAACACACCACTTACCTAAAGTAACACAGACGGATGTGGAAAAGTTGAACAGATCCATAACAAAAGAAGGAACTGAACAGGTCATCAAAAAATTACCAACAAAAAAAAAAATTCCTGGCCCAGATGGTTTCACTGGAGAATTCTACCAAACATTCAGAGAAGAACTAACACCAGTTCTATGCAAACTATTCCAAAGCATAGAAGAGGATGTAATCCTCTCTAACTCATTTTATGAAGCAAGCCTAACCTTGATACCAAAACAAGACAAAGCCCACTCCAAAGGAACATTACAGACCAACATCCCTTGGTCTTAAATGCAAAAACCTTCAACAAAATCCTAGTCAATAGACTCCAACAACATATCAAGAAAACCATTCATTATGCCCATGTGGCATTCATATCAGGTATACAAGAATGGTTCAACATTAGAAAACAATCAACATCATCTACCACATAAATAAAACAAAGGAAAAGAACCACCTGATCATATCAATTGATGCACAAAAGGAATTTGATAAAATATGACACCCATTCCTGATCAAAATTCTCAGCAAAATAGGAATAGAAGAGGCATTCCTCAATGTGATAAACAGTACCTATGCAAAAGCAACAGCCAACATTATTCTCAATGGAGAGAAACTGAAACCATTCCCTTTGCCAACAGGAACCATGCAAGGATGCCCTCTATCGCCACTTCTATTCAACATTGTATTGGAAGTCCTAGTTTGGGCAATAAGGCAAGAAAGGGAAATAAAAGGCAACAAAATTAGTAAAGAAGACGTTAACATATCACTATTTGCTGATGAATGATATTATACCTGGAAAACCCAAGAGACTCAGTCAAAAATCACCTGGAACTAATTGAGAGATTTCACATCATGTATGATACAAAATCAACATCCAAAAATCAGTCAGATCCCTATACACCAGCGAAGAGATTGCTGAAAAAGAAATAAGGAAATCAATACCAATTACAATAGCTAAAAACACAATAAAATACTTGGGAATAAATCTTACCAGGGACATAAAAGACCTGTACAAAGAACACTATAAAAAACTATTTCAAGAAACCATAACAGATCAACATAAATGGAAGAACATCCCATGGTTATGAATAGGAAGATTGAACATTGTGAAAATGTCAATTCTACACAAAGCAATCTATACATTCAATGCAATCTTAACCCAGATCTCATCAATATTCTTTAGGGATATGGAAAAACCAATTACTAACTTTATATGGAAAGGAAAGAGACCTCAGATAAGCAAAGCACTATTGAAGAAGAAGAATAAAATAGGAGGTCTCACACTGCTGGATCTCAAAACCTACTATACA
>NW_006922238.1:1005199-1010357 GCF_000298275.1 Orycteropus afer afer
CAGCACTATTTAAAATAGCCAAAAGATGGAAACAACTTATGTGTCCATCAACTGAGGAATGGATAACCAAACTATGCTACATACACACAATAGAATACTATGCAACCCTAAAGAGTAATGTAGAATCTGCAAAACACTGCATAACATGGACATTATGCTGAATGAAATAATTCAATCATAGAAGGACAAATATTGTATTAGTCTGTGATTGTAAACGTCAAGGAAATGTTTATCTATGGAAGGAAATTTTCTTTGTTGTTTACCAGGAGTGGGAGGGGAGGTAAGGGACACTGTTAGATAAGTAGAGATAAGTATTTATTTGTGTGAAGGGAAGGGGAATGTACCAAATATGAGTGATCAACATGGTGGCATTGAGGAGGAGGAAGACATAGAAAAATTCATGGGAGGTGCACACCAAAAAGATAAACCCTTTTGCACATACAATATTGCATTTTCAGTGAAGCCAAACCTGGATATATGAGTGGATAGATGTGTGGACAGGCTGAACCCTTAGGCATGTCTATGCAGTGGAGAGTGTACACAAGACCCTGTAAATTGTTGGCAGACAACAGTTCTACAAGCGTATTTGTATATTCTGTAAGAATTCCCAGGTGCATGGGAGAGCTGACAAAGGACAAGTTTGTAGTCACTCCTTGGTCACAGGCAGCTACCCAGAGGGACCAAGTAGTTGAACCTGTGGGCTTGGGACTGTAGTCACAGGGGACATCAAGCTCAATTGGCATAACATACTACACAAATCATTGTTCAACCTCCTACTTTGGCAAGTAGTGACTGGGATCTTAAAAGCTTGCAAGCAACCATCAAGATGCAATGATGGGTCTCTCCTCATCCAGAGCAAAGAAGAATGAAGAAAAACAAAGACTGATGGAAACAATTAGTCCTATTGACTGATATACCATGCAATCCACAACCTATACAATGATGAGACCAGAAGAACTAGATGCTGCCCAGCTACGGCTGTCAACCACTCAGAGTGGGATCTATGTAGGAGATCCTGCATAGAGAGGGAGAACAATTTGGAACAAAACTCAAAATCATTTGGAAAAGAAAAAAGAAAAGGGGTACTAGCTTTGCTGGTCTAATAGAGCCTGATGGAACCACTGAGACTATGGCCCCTAGCTGCCCTTCAGGTCTGGAATTGAACACACACCTGTTGCTTCCAGCCAAACAAAAGACAGACATATGAGTTCAATATTTACCTAAGGTAAATATACTCCTTGGAGAGAACAATCATGAGAGAAAGAGGGGGTGTTTATGCACAAGGTGACAGCTCAGAGGGCAGGAGTCCATGGAGGGAGGGACACAGGGAAGAGTTAATTATCAGGAAGAAGTGGGATGGGAGCTGTTGCATTGTGGTCAATGTCATGAGACAAAGCGTATGTGAACTGCTGTATGGAAAGTGACTTTACTCTGTAAACTTTTACCCAAATCACAATTAAAAAAAAAAAAAAAAAAAGATTTACCACCTTGGAAATCCTAAGTGAAACTTCTACTCTGTTCTATAGGATCATTATATGTTGGAAACAACTCTATGGCAGTGAGTGACCATAATTCAAAAGAGTTTTCTTTTCTAAAAATTAGGCATAAATCATCACTCACCTGTCACTTTGTCTTACTGTGGTGGCTTGCATGTTGCTGTGAGGTTGGAGGCTATGCCACTTGTATTTTGAATACCAGCATAGTCTCCTGTGGTGGAAGGCTTTTAGCTGAGCTTCCAGACTGGGAAAAAGTGGGAAGAAGGACATTTCTGAAAAATTTGGCCAGTGAAAACCTTGTGATAATTTACTTTATCATATTTATTCTTTCTCCATTCTTTGCAATATGAGAGCTCAAGTTTAACAATATTCAATAAGAAAATAAAAAAAAAAGAATAAAATAATGTAGTTTGAGTTATAAATTGGAAAAGTAAGTGATAAGAAATAAGCTTTCATTACCAGATAAATGGAGTAATTCTTCTTACCCACAGCTGGAAGATTATTGACTTCCAAAGTTTTAATTATCAAAACCTAAAGGTGTTTGGGTTTGGGAAGTAGGTGTTCCTCTGCAATAATACAATTAATGAGATTTTGAGCTATGATTAATAAATACTAAATAATTATTATTAAACATTATTTTCCTTTGAGTACTTTCTTGATGTTTGCAATATAAAACAGGTGTCATATTACTCTACATGTACTAGAGTTTAATAATTTTTCCTAAGCTTGACATTATTCATCTATTCAAGTCACTTGCATTTATATTGCTTTGGAAAACTTAATTGGGAATTTGAGAATTTAAAGTGAAAGTAATATAATATGATACACTCATAATGAAAAAAAATTAGTTGCATTAAATTTAACCATGAATATTATATATTTAGTATTTTGACTTCTAGAATTGATGCCAGAGACTGCATGATAAAATTTTGCAAGACCAATGACAAATTCATTACAAATACCTTTCAGAAACATAAACGGTGGCTATACACATGGACTTTGCCAGATGGAATACACAGAAATCAGATCAACAATATTAATGGAAAGAAATGATGAAAAAGCTCAATATCTTCAGCCAAAACAAAGCCAGAAAGTTGACTGTAGAAAAGCCACAAATTGCTGAGATACAAGTTCAAGTTTAAGCTAAATAGAATTAAAATAAGTCCACTAGAGTGAAAATATGACTTTGACTATATTCCACCTGAATTTAGAGACCATTTGAAGAACAGATTTGATTCATTGAAGACCAGATGAGCTGTGGGAAGACATCAAGGACACCACACACGAAGAAAGCAAAAAGTCATTAAAAAGACAGGAAATAAGAAAAGACTAAAATTGATGTCAGAAGAGACTCCAAAATTTCCTCTTGAGGTGGCTAAATCTAATGGAAGAAATGCTGAAATAAAACAAATGAATGGAATATTCCAAAGGGCAGCTCAAGAAGTCAAAGTAAAATATTATAATGCAATGTGCAAAGACCAGATAGAAAAGTAAAAGGGAAGAAAACACTTGGCATTTCTCAAGCTGAAAGAACTGAAAAAAAATTCAAGCCTCAAGTTTCTACATAGAAGGATTTTATTGATAAAATATAGAACAATTCAGAAAGTATCAAAAGAACATGGAAGGAATACAAAGAGTAACTGTACCAAAAAAAGTGGTCAATGTTCAACTATTTCATAAGTTAACATATGATCAAGGACAAATGGTATTAAAAAACAAAGTCCAAGCTGCACTGAAGAAATTAGTGAAAATAAGGCTCCAGGAATTGAGGATATTCCCATTGGGATGTTTCAACAAAAAGATGCAACAACGGAGATGCTTACTCGTTCATGCCAAGAAATTTGGAAGACAGCTACCTGGCCAACTAACTGGAGAATATCAATGTTTGAATCCTTTCCAAAAAAAAAAAAAAAGATGATATAACAGAAATTGGAAAGTATTGAACAATATCATTAATATCACACAAATTTAAATCCTGCAGAAGATAATGCAAAAACAGTTGCAGCAGTTGAAAAGAATACCAGAAAGTTTTTGAACTGTATTTTAGTGATTTGCAAATATGTTTCACATGTGGATGATAACAAACTATGAATAATATTGTGAAGAATGGAAATTCCGAAATATTTAGTTGTACTCATGAGTAACATGTACATAGACCAAGAGGTTGCCATTCAAACAGAACAAGAGAATACTGCTAGTTTAAAATCAGGAAGGGTGTGTGTTGGGCTTGTATCTTTCCACCATATTTATTCAATCCGTAGGCTGAGGAAATAATCAGAAAAACTGAACTATATGAATAAGAATATTGTATGAAGACTGAAAGTACAATTAACAATTTCAGATATGCAGATGACACAACCTTGCTTGCTGAAAGCGAAGAGGACTTGAAGCAATTACCAATGAAGATCAATATGGATTACACCTCAACATAAGGAAAATGGAAATCCTCACATCAGACCAATAAGCAGCAGCATAATAAATGGAGAAAAGATTGAAGTTGTCAGTGGTTTGATTTTAATTGGATCTACAGTTGTCATCAGTAGAAGCAGCAGTCAGGAAACCAAATGTTTTATTTCCTTGGGAAATCTGCTGCAAAAAGACTTCTTTAAAGTGTTAAGACAAAGAACAAAGAAGACCAAAGAATATTTGATGCCTTTGATTTGTGGTGGTGAGGACTACTGAAAACACCATGGACTGCCAGAAGAATGAGCAAATGTGTCCTGAAAGAAGTGCAGCCAGAATGCTCCATGGAAGCAAGAATGGTCAGACTTCATTTCACTTGCTTTGTTCATGTTGTCAGAAGGGACCATTCCCTACAGAAGAATACCATGTTTGGTAAAGGAGAAGGTCAATGAAGAAGGGACAGACCCTCAGCTAGATAGACTTACACAGTGGCTGCAACAATGGGATCAAGTATAGCAAGGATTGTAAGATGGCACAGGAGCAGGCAGTGTTTTGTTCTGCTGTACATAGGGTTACTATGAGTTGGAACCAACTCAGTGGCTCTTAACAACAACAAAGACTTCTATCTCAAACAGTTTTACTAACTTGATAATTCAAATTTCAAACATTTTTGTCTATTAAAATCATTATAATAGTGTGTTAGTTAAGGTTGTGTGTCAACTTGCCTGGGCCATGACTCTAAGAAGTTTAAGCAGTCATATATAGCCATTCTCCATGATGAAATCTGATATAAAGTAATTTCCTCCATGATAAGATGTCATTTGAGTAGCAAATCAGTTGAAAAGGAGTTTCCTCAGTGATGTGGCCTGCTTCCAACACATGTATGGATGTCCTAGGAAAATTCTATGGCTTTCTGTTGGATCTGGATCCTGCATCTAGCTCATCACCATCTCCAATTTCTGGACTTGAATAAGTGCCCTGTCATATTATCTCCTGATCTTGAGATCACTGCCTTTGCAATTTGTGAGCCACCAATCTGCCATTTTACCTGTCAGTCTTGGATTCATCAGCCTCCAAAGCCAGTAGCCTGATATGCTGCCTGAGATCTTGGGTCTGTCAGGGCCTGCAACTATGTGTGTCAGGAGAAACCTCCAGCTTCACATTTGACCTATGGACATAGGACTTGTCAGCTTCTACAACTACTTGAGTTATTTCTTTCCAATATTTTTTTCTCTCTCTCTCTCTCTAAATATATGTGT
>NW_006922238.1:1012048-1012843 GCF_000298275.1 Orycteropus afer afer
AAAAGAAAAAAAAAAAAAAACAAACTCAATGTCTTCCAGTCAGATCCGACTCATAATGACCCCTCCTTGGATTTCCGAAGCGTTATCACTATGGAAGGAGATTGCCCAATCTTCCATCGGAGGAGTGGCACTACACCACCAGAACTCCCACATTGAAAATTCCACGGCTTGGGTTAGGTGCACCTTAGTCTTCATCATTGCTCTTCAGCACTTAAAAGAGATCTTTCACAGCAGATTTGCCCAGTATAATATGTTGTCTGATTATTTGACTGCTGCTTTCATTGGTATTGATTGTAGAACCTAGTAATATGAAATCTTTGGTAACTTCAGTATTCTCTCCATTTATCTTGATGCTGCTTATTGGACCAGTAGTGAGGAATTTTGTTTTCTATATGTTGAGGTGTAATCCATATCACAGATTATAGTATTTAAACTTCATCAATAAGTTCTTCAAGTCATCTTCACTTTCACTAAGCAAGCTTGTGTCATCTACATATTGCAGGATGTTAATGAGTCTTCCTCCGATTCTGATGTCATGCTTTTCTTCATATACTACAGCTTCTTAGATTATTTGCTCAGTGTACAGATTAAATAAATATGCGAAAAAGATACAACCATGATGCACTCCCTCTTGATTTTAAACCATGAAGTATACCCTTTTTCTGTTCCAATCACAGTCTCTTGGTCTATGTACAGGTTACTTATAAGCACAAGTAAGTGTTATGGAATTCCCATTCTTCTCAATGTTGTCCATAATTAATTATCCATACAGTTGAATGTCTTTGCATAGTTAAT
>NW_006922238.1:1015563-1017327 GCF_000298275.1 Orycteropus afer afer
ATTTTTTGATGACTTGTTCAATTTCTTCTTTTGTGATGGGCCTGTTCAACTTTTCCACGTCAATCTGTGTTAGTTTAGGTAAGTGGTTTGTTTCTAGAAATGTGTCCTTTTCTTTCAAATTTTCAAATTTGTTGAAGTAGAGTTCTTCATAGTATCCTGATATTATCCTTTTTATTTCAGTTGGTTCTGTTGTGATGTCACCCATTTCATTTCTTATTCGTGTAATTTGTCTTCTCTCACTCTTTTCCTTTGTTAAATTTGCCAGAGGTTTTTCAATTTTATTGATCTTTTCAACAAACCAACTTCTGGTGTATTGATTTTTCTATTGTCCTTCTATTTTCCGTTTCATTATTTTCTGCTTGAATCTTGATTATTTCCTTTCTTCTGGTGACTGTGGGCTTTTCTTGTTGGTCTTTTTCTAATTTGGGAGATGTTGGTTTAAAGTGTTGATTTTGGCTCTTTTTTCTTTTTTGATGTGTGCATGTATTGCTATAAATTGGTCTCTAATCATTGCTTTTGCTATGTCCCATAGATTTTGGTATGTTGTGTTCTCATTTTCATTTGATTCAAGGAATATTTTTGAATGTCTATTTTTATTTCTTCTCTTACACAGTGTTTCTCTAGGATGGTATTGTTCAGTTTCCATGTGTTTACTCTTTTTCTGTTAATCTTCCTATAGATGATTTCTAATTTGATAGTGTTATGATCTGAGAACATGCTTTGCAGTATTTCAATGTTTTTTAAATTTATTAAGGCTTGCTTTATGGCCTAACATATGATCTATTATGGAAAAAGTTCCATGTGCACTGGAGAAGAATGTATATGTGTTGCTGTTGGGTGAAGTGTTCTGTAGATATCTATAAGACCCAACTGATGGATTGTATAATTTAGCTCTTCTGCATCTTTATTGAGTTTCTTTCCAGTTGTTCTATCTTTCAAAGAAAGTGATGTATTAAAATCTCCCACTATGACTGTGGAGTCATCTATTTGGCTTTTCCACTCATTCAAAGTCTGATTTATGTATTTTGGGCCTCTTCCATTGGGTTCACAGATATTTAATATGGTTATATCTTCATGATCAATTGATCCTTTAATCGTTATATAATGTCCTTTCTTGTCTCGTATGGTGGTTTTTGTCTTAAAGTCACTTTGATCAGATATTAATATTGCCACTCCTGCTCTCTTACAGTTGCCATTTGCTTGATATATTTTTTTCCCACCTTTGATTTTTAGTCTATTTTTGTCTTTATCTATGAGGTGTGTCTCTTGTAGGCAACATATTGATGGGTTTTGTTTTCTTATCCAGTCTGCAACTCTCAGTCTCTTGAGTGGTGCATTTAATCCATTAACATTCATTGTAATTATTGACAAGTATGATTTGGTTGCTGTCATTTTGGTATGTGTTTTTTTCACAGTGTTCCTAGTTTCTTTGTTCCATATTATTTTCTGTGCTGAGCTCATTATGTATAAATCCTGTTATTGTTTCCTGTGTTGCTGTTGTTTTAGTATTTGCTGGGTATTTGTGCTTGTCCTCTTTTTATTACAATATGAAGGTTTATAATTTTTCTTTGAGGTTACCCTATGATTTATACTTTTCTCCCTGAGTTTAGAACAGTCTATTCTGTCTTGCAACTCTCTTAACTTCCTCACCATTTAGAACTTCTGTAACTATGCAGTCTTTTCCCTCCTTTTGTTTGTAGTTGTCCTTTCTTGCCAATTGATGTCTCTGGTTCCCTTTTCACAATCTTGAAATCTCATTTTATT
>NW_006922238.1:1018153-1023066 GCF_000298275.1 Orycteropus afer afer
TTCTGGATTTCTATCTGCAGATTTAGAATCATTTCTAATTTTTCATGTATTTTGTCATTTTGTTCTTGTATTTTCTTCCAAAATTCTTCTAAGGTTTTTTCTGTGTTTTCTTTGGACTGTCTCTCAATCCTTTGAAGATACCTAAAGATAATTATTTTGAATTCCTTATCAGAGAGTTCCAATGATGCTTCTTCCTCAGGTATATGTTCTGGGTCTGTAAGCTGTTCCCTTATTTCTACCCCTTTATCTTTCTTCATTGTGTGGACTGTGATGGTCTGTTGTCTCTGAGACATCCTGGTATTGTATTAATATCTCTGTTATTTGTTTGTGAAGAGCAGTCAAGTGTGATTCAGTCTCTTCTTGGTGGTTTTTTATCTTTAGCCTGTTGATGGAGAAGGAGGTGGTGGCTATCGGTCAGTAAGTGAAGTTGCAGGATGTGTGGGTTTCTTGTATCTTATGGGGACTGTTGTTGTCTCCCACTCAGTTAGGAAAATATTACAATTGAATAACCATCAAAAAAACTAAAATCACATGGACAAAAAATACACCCTGAAATAACACAGGAACAGTACCTCCCCCACAAAAAAAATGAAATTTGGAGAAAAGAGAAAAGAACAGGTAAATATGCAATATCTGGGGATAGGTCAGTAAAAAAAGAAAAGGTAGAGAAGGAAAATAATGAAGAAACAAAAACAGACCAGCAAACAAAAAAGAGGAAAAAAAAAAAAAGCAAAAACAAAACAAAACCAAAAAACCCAACAAGTAACAAGGTTAATCATGAGAGAAGAAAAGAAAAAAAATAATAAAATTAAAAAAAAAAAAAAAGAAGATGTAAACTAAGACCTATTCCATCATGTAATGCCAGTTCGGAGAGCTCTTGGGGTTACTGGAAAGCAGACCTCTTCTTAAGCCCTTGGAATCTGGTAGAACATTGTCTCTTTATGTTGTCTCTAGGTGCTGGTTATGTGTTGATTTGTTTTGTCTTGGTTTTATGGTTTAATATTTTGAAAAAATGAAGCTGGTGTGTTTTATCTTAATATTGATTCACTCAACAGAGTGTGTTGAGTCACTCTGCTATTTTCTTTCTGATGATGGAATCACTATGTGTAGTGTGAATATGTGTTTCTGTTTTTTGTACAGAGGGTTTAGAGTTCAAATTGTGAGGTATTATGGGAATTGGCTGAATATGGTTTCTTATATTGAATGAGTGAAGTTATTGGCGGAAAAGGTGGGAGCAGAAGAAGGAAAGCTTAGTGTTGCTAGGGTCGGTTTCTAGGGCTTTGAGCTGGGTATTATTGATGACATATTTATTTGCAAGATAGCTGCTCAACCTCAGGAAAAATTCCTCTTGTTAGAGGGTCACAAATTTCCATTAATTTCAGGCACACTCAAAGTCCCTGCCACAACAGTCCCATGGCATCAAAGCTCGGCTCCAAGGCAAAATTTAGGGACTGGGCTCAGCTTCAGTTTCTTTGTTCTCTCTGCCCTGTTTCCCATGGTGCTGATGCAATCCATCCAGACCACCTATGGCTTGCTCTGTAGTTTATGATACCAGCCACCTGCAGTGCCAAAGATGTGCACAATTTCAGGTGCGTTGGACTTGGGGGAGTACTTGAACAGGCTCTTTACTTATGATGTATTCATTTGATAGACTGCAGCTCAAACTCAGGAAAAATTCCTGTTGTTAGAGGTCACAAGTTTCTGCCAATTTCATGCACACTCAAAGGCCCCACCTCTGCAGCCCCACAGTACCAAAGCGCATCTCCAGGGCAAAATTCATGGTTCGTACTCAGCTGCAGTTTTTTTGCTTTCCATGCCCCGTCTGCCAACGGTGCTGACTCAATCCAGCCAGACCATCAATGACTGGCTCTGGAGTTTGTCTGTTATACCGTCCACATGCAACACCAAAGATGTGTGCAATTTCAAGTGTGTTGGACTCGGGGGAATACCTGAGCAGGCTCTTACTTATGATGTATTTATTTGCAAGATCGCAGCTCAATCTCAGGAAATATTCATATTATTAGAGGGTCACAAATTTCCACCAATTTCATGCACATTCAAAGCCCCCACCTCCACTGCCCCACAGTGCCAAAGCATGGCTCTAGGGCAAAATTTGAGTGAGCATGCTCAGCTGTGGTTTTTCTGCTCTCCATTCACTGTCTGGTGTTAAAGCAACCCCACCTGACTGGCAATAGTCAGCTCTGGAGTATGTCTCTGATTCCATCCACCTGCAGCACCAAAGATGCATGCAATTTTAGCTGTGGTGGATTCGGGGGAGTACTTGCCGGTGACCTGCGGTCCCAATAACTGTGGCAAAGAAAGCTCGGTGTCTCCCAGTCTGACCCAAGCCCGCTCTGTAATCTGCTGGAAGGGGAGGGAGGTAGCCTTTCTGGTGCACCAGTGAGATCTCCACCTCAGTCTCAGCAATGGTGTCCATGTCTGGCTGCACCCTCACCCCTCAAAATACTGAGAAAATTAGCCACTGGAGACAGGTCTTTGCCGCTGCCCCTGGAATATTGTATTTGTGGCTGGTAAACTGTTATAAGTGATCTCGTTCTTGGCTCAGGGATCTCAGGTGGCCATCTCCGCGCAGCAGCAATAACTGCCCCAGAAAGGTTTCCAAAGTTCTCTCTCAGTTGCCCATTGGTCTTCCAGCAATAGCTCTTTCCTAAAAAATCTCCCTGTAACTTTCCTCCAATTCTGCTCTTCTGTGTTTGGTGCAATCTGATTCAGTGAGCTGTTCAGAGCACCAAAAATCTCAATTCAAACTGTAGTACCTAGTTCTTAAAGTTCTTAGATACCAGAGGGGGGGAAAAAAAAAACGTAGTGCTCACTGGTGAGACTCCATTTTGAATCTGCTGTTATGGTTTCTTAAAGTCGTTTTTTATACTTTTCTTTGTACAGGTCTTTTGTGTCCCTGGTAATATTTATTCCCAAGTATTTTATAGTGTTGATAGCTATTGTAAATGGTATTAATTTCTTTATTTTTCAACAATATCTTTGCTTGTGTAGAGGAATCCAACTGATTTTTGGATGTTGATCTTGTATTCTGCCATAATGCTAAATCTCTCAATTAGTTCCAGTAGATTTTTGACTGAGTCTCTTGGATTTTCTAAGTATACAATCATATTATCAGCAGATAGGGGTAGCTTAACTTCTTCCTTACAAATTTGGATGCCTTATATTTTCCTTTCTTGCCTTATGGCCCTGGCTAGGACTTCCAGTACAATGTTGAATAGAAGTGGTGATAGTGGGCATCTTTGTCTGGTTCTTGTTCTCAAGAGAAATGGTTTCAGTCTCTCACCATTGAGAATAATGTTGGTTGTTGGTTTTCCATAGATGCCCTTTATTATGTTGAGGAATGTCCATTCTATTCTTATTTTGCTGAGAGTTTTGATCAGGAATGGGTGTTAGATTATATCAAACTCCTTTCAGCATTAACTGATTTGATCATGGGGTTCTTCTCCTTTATTTTATTTGTGTGGTGGATGACACTGATTGTTTTCCTAATGTTGATCCATCACTGCATACCTGATGTGAAGTCCACTTGGTCATAATGAAAGATTTTCTTGATACATTGAGGGAGTCCGTTGGCTAGGATTTTGTTGAAGATTTTTGCATCTATATTCATGAGGGATATTGGTCTGTAGTTTTCCTTTTGAGTGATGTCTTTCCTTGTTTTACTATCAGGATTATGCGTGCTTCATAAAATGAGTTAGGGAGGATTCCATCCTTCTATATGTTTTGGAATAGTTTGAGTAGGATTGATGTCAGTTCTTCTCTGAATATTTTGTAGAATTCTCCAGTGAAACCATCTGGTCCAGGACTTTTTTAGTTGATAATTTTTTGATGACATGTTCAATTTCTTCTTTTGTTATGGATCTGTTCAACTTTTTCACAATAGTCTGTGTTAGCTTTGGTAAGTGGTGTGTTTCTAGAAATCTGTCCATTTCTTCCATATTTTCAAATTTGTTGAAGTACAGTTCTTCATAATATCCTGTTATTATCCTTTTTATTTCAGTTAGTTGTTGTGATCTCACTTATTTTGTTTCTTATCCAAGTTATTTGTATTCTCTCTGGTTTTCTTTTGTTAAATGTGCCAGTGGTTTGTCAATTTTGTTGATCTTTTCTAAACACCAACTTCTGATCTTTTTGATTTTTTTATTGCCCTTCTATTTTCTGTTTCATTGATTTCTGCTCAAATCTTGATTATTTCTTTTCTTCTGGTGACTGTGGGAGTTTCTTGTTGTTCTTTTTCTAATTGTTGGAGATGTTGACTACAAGTATTGATTTTGGCTCTTTCTTCTTTTTTTTTTGATGTGTGCAGTTATTGCTATAAATTGGACTCTGATCACTGCTTTTGCTGTGTCCCAAAGATTTTGGTATATTGTGTTTTCATTCTCATTACTTCAAGTAATTTTTGAATTTCAATTTTGATTTATTTTCTTATCCAGTCTTTCCTAAGGAAGGCGTTGCTCAGTTACCATGTGTTACTCTTTTTCTGTTGATCTTCCTATAGTTGGTTTCTAATTTAATAACATTTTAATCTGCGAAGATGCTTTGCAATATTTCAATGCTTTTAAATTTATTAAGCCTTGCTTTATGGCCTAACATATGGTCTATCATGGAAAATATTCTATGTGCACTGGAAAAGAATATATATTGTGCTGTTGTTGGGTGAAGTGCTCTGTAGATGTCTATATGGTCATATTATTGGATTATGTTGTTTATATCTTCAGCATCTTTATTGAGTTCTTTTCCAGTTGTTCTATCATTCATTGAAAGTGTTGTATTAAAATCTCCGACTATGACCATGGAGTCATCTATTTGGCTTTTCAACTCTTTTAAAGTCTGATTTATGTATTTTGGGGCTCTCTCATTGGGTCCATAGATATTTATTATGATTATATCTT
>NW_006922238.1:1023364-1024113 GCF_000298275.1 Orycteropus afer afer
CTCATTATGTTTATGAACTCTGTTATCATTTCTTTGTTGCTGTTGCTTTAGTATTTGCAGAATATTTGTGCTTGTCCTCTTTTTATTGTTATATGAAGGTTTATCCTTTTTCTTTGAGGTTACCCTATGATTTACAATTTTCTCTCTGACTTTAGAACAGTCCATTCTATCTTGAGGTCTCTTAACTTCCTAACCATTTAGAAGTTCTGTAACTACACAGTCTTTTCCTTCTTTTTGTTTGTAGTTGTCCTCACTTGTCAATTGATGTTTCTGGTTCCATGTTTACAATCTTGTAAGCTCATTTTACTTTGGATATGTTCATAGCTGTGGTTTCTGGGTTATGCTAACTTGTGTATTAATGGTTGGTTGTTGTTTGCTATTTTTGTTCTCTGTTCAAAGGACTCCCTTTACCATCTGTTGTAAGTTTTGTCTGGTTTTAACTAATTCCATTATTTTCTACTTATTTGGAAATCTCCTAATTTCACCATCATATTTGAGGGACAATTTTGCTGGGTATATAACTCTTGGTTGAAAACTTTTCTCTTTCAGGGTTTATATATACCACCCCATTGCCTTCTCGCCTGCACGGTTTCTGCTGAGAAGTCGGTGCTTATCCTTACTGGTTGTCCTTTTGTAGGTAATTTTTTGTTTTTCCCATGCTGCTTTGAGGATTCTCTCTTTGTCTTGGTTTTGATGAGTTTGATGATGATATGTCTTGGTGATTTTCTTTTGGGGTCTATCCTGTTTGG
>NW_006922238.1:1024328-1036489 GCF_000298275.1 Orycteropus afer afer
CAGTATTCAGGTATTTGTCTTCCATTTCACCAATTATGCTCCTTTATCCTTCCAAAGTGTTATCTATTTCTGACAATTTAGTATTAGTCTTCTGCATTTCTATCTGTAGGTTTGAAATAATTTCTAATTTTTCATTTTGTCATTTTGTTCTTATATTTTCTTCCAAAATTTTTCTAGGGTTTTTTCTGTGTTTTCTTTGGTCTGTCTCTCAATCCTTTGAAGATACCTAAATATATTTTTTTGTATTCCTTATCAGAGAGTTCCAATGCTGCTTCTTCCTCAGGGATGTGCTCTGTATCCCACTCACTTATTTCTACCACCTTATCCTGCTTCTTTGTGGTGACTGTGATGGTCCTTTTTCTCTGAGACTCCGTGGCATTGTTGTATTTAGGTCTCTGTTAACTGTTTGGGAAGAGCAGCTAAGGGTGATTCAGGCTCTCCTTGGTGGTTTTTATCATTGACCCATTGGTGGAGAAGGAGGTGGTGGCTCTCAATCAGAAGTGAAGTTGCAGGAGGTGTGGGTGTAATTGTGTCTCATGGGGACCGTTGTTGTCTCCCACTCAGTTAGACAAAAATTACAATTGAATAGTCATCAAAAAACTAAAAGCACACGGACAAAAAAATACACCATGTAATCACACAGAAATAGTAACCCAAAAAATAAGTAAATAAATAAAAATGGGAAAGAAAAGAAGAAAAAAACAAGAAAACTTGCAATATCTGGGGATAGTGCAATAAGAGAAAAAAAGGTAGAGAAGGAGAATAATGAAGAATAAGGTGAAAAATGGAAAAAGAATAACAAGGAATGAGGTTAACCACAAGAAAATAAAGGAAAAAAAAAAAATTGCAACCAGGAGCAGGGAAAAGTAAAACAGCTGAAAACTAAGACCTGTAATGGGAAGAATAAAGAATAAGAATAAAAAGGCCAAAAGTATTAATAATAATAGTAGTTTTAAAACAGAGAAAAATAAGCAAACTAAAAAACAGAAAAAAATTGGGGGAGGGGAGGGCAGGGCACCCAGGTTTCGTCTGTGCACACAGACTGGAATGGAGTTCCTATGTGCTCAGAAGGTGGGTGGGAGTGAGAAATGGCCTTACCACTACTCAACAAGGGGTGTTGCGTATGAGAGTAACAAGGGGAATGTCACACCTTTTCAGTTGCCAAGTCCAGGGTGTCCTTGGAGTTACTGGCAAGGTGAACCTGTTCTTAAGCTCCTGGAATCTGGGAGAGCACTGTCTCTTTAAATATTCATAAATGTCAAGCCACTTGTAAACTTTCAAAATGGCTGCACCTCTGGACGGGCAAAAGTCCACAGCTCAGCCCACCTTCCTCTTCGCTGCCGCTTCACCTTTTATTCCCCAGCTACCCGAGCAGTCCTCCATGTAGTCCCTGGCTAGCAGTGTTGATTTTTAGGTTAATTCTTAGGTCCTACCACCACTTGGCACTCTCCAAGCTGTCTGTGTCATGCTGTCAGGATAGCTCAGGATCACAGTCAGACCGCAGCTCCATATGTCTCCTTTTTGGGTATTTTCATGCAAATTCTTCTGCTAGTTGGGGTTTAGTCCACTTCTATATCCTTTCTTTCAAGGCTTAGGGCTGCAGGAATATCTTCTGTGTCTGTATTAATTGGTTCCCCTTTTCTTTGTTGAAGAAGATCTGTGCCATCTTTCTGCCTATTCTGCCATCTTGTGTTTTCTCCTGATTTGTCTTTTCTTGTTCTGCAATTCCAATTCCAAATAGGTTATTCTCTTGATGGTGTCACATAAGAATCTTAGACTTTCTTCTTTTTGTTTTGATCTTTTTCCTGATTGATCCTTTAACAAAATAGTACTAAAGTACAAGTCTTCAGTTTCATTAATTCTGTCTTCTATTGATTCAATTCTATTCCTTTGCCCATTCAATGTGCTATCTATTCCATAAATCTTTGTATTAATCTTCTGTATTTCTATTTATTGTTTTTGTATCATTTCTAATTTTTTGTTTGTCAATTTGTTCTTGTTTTATTTTTCTAAATCATTCTATACATTTGCCTGTGTTTTCCTTTATTTTGTCAGTGTTTCCTTGAATTGTCTCTCAATTCATTGAAAGTCCAAGATATAATTATTTTGAGTTCCTTTTCAGGGAGTTCCAACCCTGCTTATTCTTCATTTTTGGAGAGTATAAGGACCTTGCCACCAGTCTTCTGCCAGTTTTTCATATCGTGGGGGTTTATGTGTTGCTTTAAGGCTGGAGTCTATGCCATTGGTACTTTGAATATCAGCTGGGCCATCCATTCTGGACAGGTATCAGTATAGCTTCTAGAAAAAGGCCAACAGAGAAGAAGGAAAGGCCCGTCCACTTCTGAAACAATTGGCCATTGGAAACCTTATGAATAGTAGTGAAACACTGTGTGATATATTACTGGAAAACTTTATGAGGAACCATGAAACATTGCTGATACAGTGCCAGAAGATGAATACTTCATGGTGGAAGACACTTAAAATACACTTGGGGAAGAGCTGCCACTTCAAAATAGAGACAGCCTTAATAATATGAACGGAATAAAGCTTTCAGGACCTTCATGGAGCATGGTTCAAAATGGGAAGAAACAGCTGCAAATATCAGTTAGTAGTAAGAACATGGAATGTATGAAGTATGACTCCAGGAAAATTGGAAGTTTTCAAAAATGAAATGGGATGTATAAAGATTGATATCCTAGGCATTAGTGAGCTGAAATCTACCAGCATTGGTCATTTTGCATCTGACAATCATATAATCTATTATGCTGGGAATAACAGATTGAAGAGGAATGGCATCACACTCATCATCAAAAATAATATTTCAAGTACATGAGAGCCAAAACATGGCCTTGATTATATCCCACCTGAATTTAGAGACCAAGACTGTCTGAAGAATAGCTGTGATGCATCGATCACCAATGACTTGAAAGCATATGAGCTGTGGGATGACCTTAAGACATCATACATGAAGAAAGTAAAAGGTCATTAAAGACAGGAAGGGAAGAAAAGATCAAAATGGAATATCTAAAGAAACTGTAACTTGCTCTTGAATAGAGAGTAGCTAAAGCAAAAAAAAAAAATGTTTAAATAAAAATTTGAACAGAAGATTTCAAAGGGCAGCTCAAGAAGACAAAATAAATTATTCTAATGAAATATACAAAGACCTGGAGTTAGAAAACCAAAAGGGAAGAACACCCTTGGCATTTCTCAAGCTGAAAGAAATGAAAACAAAGTTCAAGCCTCTAATTGTCTAATTGAATGATTCTATGGGCAAATATTGAATGATTCAGCAACCATCAAAAGAAGATGGAAGGAATACACAGAGTCACTGGTGAATGTTCAGTTACTTCAGGAGGTGGCTTATGATCAAGAACCAATGGTACTGAGAAAAAGAAGTCCATACTGCACTGAAGGAATTCTTGAAAAACAAGGCTCCAGGAATTGATAAAATACACATTGAGATGTTTCAACAAACAGATGTAGAATTGGAGACACTTACTTGTCTATGCTAAGTATTTTGGAAGACAGCTGCTTGGCCAACTCACTGAAAGAGATCCATATTTGAGTCCTCTCCAAATAAAGGTGATCCAACAGAATGTGAAAACTGTGAAACAGTATCACTAATATCATGTGCAAATAAAATTTACCAAAGATATTTTTAAAAAGTGAGTGCATCAGTATATTGACAAAGAACTTCCAGAAATGCAAGCTGGATTTAGAAGAGGATGTGGAACAAGGCATATAATTTCTGATATTGGATGGATCTTGGCTGAAAGCAAAGCATACTAGAAATATGTTTCCTTGTTTTATTGACTATACAAAAGCATTTGACAGTATGGATCATAACAAATTGATGACAACAAAGCCAGTTATTCAATATTTCATTGGTTTATTCATTTGTTTTGTTGCTTTTATGAAAGTAATGATAGAGAATTAATCCATTCTGCTAAAGATAGGCATCATTCTATTATTCCTCCTCACTTTTCTATGGAATAGAGTCAAAGAACCCTTTTCTATAGCATTAATTTATCTGTCCCTGAGTTAGTTATAATAATCCTCTCTATCATTTGATTATTTCAACTCCATGTCTTTGATTGCTTACAATTCAGGTTCTTTTGAAATATAAATATCCTTGAAATGATGTCTAATCATGTCATCAGTTTCCAATATAAATATTTTTTTTATTTTTTATTATCTTTTACTTGCAAAGAAGTTAAATTAATTGACAAAGGTAAACTATATATTTTATATTTTAATATAAAAATTATGACCTACTGAAATTTAACTATTGGATAAAAAAAATAACTTCCTGTTGCTTTAAAAATATGTTTACATATGCCATATTTTAAATTACACCAACACTTGGAATTTTTCAAGAGAGAATAATAAGAATAATTGTATTTTTAAGCAATTTGTTTAAAATAATTATTAATTTTAAGTATGGTTCTTAATGTTTAAAGAAATTCAGAAAATGAAACTGTGCACTATTATTAATAAAATTATTTATTACTGTATTTTTTTTTGTGGGAGTCAAATTCCCAATATACTTTTAAAACCCAACAGGGCTGAATTTTTACTATTCTAAAATACACCACAAAATATTCCAAATTTATATCGATTTAGTAATCTTGAAGCGGTTAAGTATAAAAAAGAAAATCTGTCCTAATTTTAAGAAACAAAATTGTGTTGAGTAAATAGATGAGATATCCTTTATATACAACTTTGCATGTTGATTTTACCACCTTCATGTTGAGGAAACACATGAATAAGTTGAGTTGTAGAAAGATTAACTCATTTGGTCAAAGTAACTCAAATAAACAATAATTCAAACATATATTGTCTTACTTCAATTCTTTGAACTTTTAAAATTCACAAACACTAGAGTTTGTGTTTTTGTTTTTTTTTAATGAAGTTTGAAAACTGACATACTAAGAACCAACATCATTGTTTATCTAAGCAATACAGCTACTTTGAGTAAAATGTTTTCTTTTCTTTGAATTGGCTGGACAAAACCACTTGTGTCTTGATCTAAGAATACATATCTGGGATTAAAAAAAGCCTTGAGATAAAATAATGAGTCTAATAGTTTAGGAAGCATCATAAAGAAACTATAGAAGAGATCAGGTTGAGGGGGTTGAGTAGGTTACTGTTTGAAATCATCATATTCATAACTCTAGAAATAGAACCTCTGTGAAAGTGTATGAGTGTTTTGTTATATCACAAAAAGAGGTGACTATGAATGATTTCAAAAAAATGTAGTGGTTTCAGAACTGTGGAGTGGTTCTCTGCAGTTCTGAAAGTTGAAAATGACTACAGAGTGGTTGTTTTCGTATGTATTTTACATTACATAAGAACAAAATTTATTGCATGAATCAGTAATTAAAAATTAATGTTGAATAAAATAGTAATTATTTTCCTGCTTTGTGGATGGGTGGGAAAAAATATGAATAGGAGAATAAGAGCTATTTTTTATGGTATTTTAAAATATTCTTTACAAGGAAATAAATATTCAAAGCAGTACATTTTTCTATAATAAACATTTTCCTTCAAATGGACATTATATTTCTTTAAAAATGAGTTTTATTAACATGCATATTAAGTGCTTGTAGAACAATTATTTTACTTTAAATGTATTAAGGGATAATATTGATTGAATTGTGCCCACCAGCCCCTGAAATAAATTTGGAAGGCAGCTACCTGGCCAAATAACTGGAAGAGATCCATATTTGTACCCATCCCAAAGAAAGGTGATCCCACAGAATCTGGAAATTATAATTAATTATAATTAAATATCACATACAAGTAAAATCTTGCTGAAGATAATTCAAAAACAGCTACAGCAGTGTATTGACAGAGAACTTCCAGAAATGCAAGCTGGATTCAGAAGAGGATGGAGATTGAGGGATATCAATGCTGATGTCAGATGGATCTTGGCCAAAAGCAAAAAAAAAATAGCAGAACGATGTTTACTAGTATTTTATTGACTATGCAAAAGCATTTGATTGTGTGGATCATAACAAATTGTGGGTAACATTGAGAAAAATGGGAATTTCAGACTACTTAATTGTGCTCATGAGGAACTTGTGCATAGACCAGGAGACTGTCATTAGAACAGAACGAGGGGATATTTCATGGTTTAAAATGAGGAAGGGAATGTATCAGAGCTGTATTCTTTCACCATATATATTCAACCTTTATACTGAGTGAATAATCTGAGAAGCCACACTATATGAAGAAGAGCAAACACAGACGACACAACATTGCTTGCTGGAAGTGAAGATGACCTGACCACTTGCACTGAATATTAAAGACTACAGTCTGCAGTATGGATTATGCCTCAATATAAAGGAAACTAAAATCCTCACAGGAGCTCTGGTAGCATAGTGCCTAAGGCACTTGACTGCTCACCAGAAGTCCGGTGGTTCAAACCCACCAGCCACTCCTCGGAAGGAAGGTTGGGCAATCCTACTTCCGTAGTGATACTGCCTCGGACTCCCAAGGAGGGGTCGCTATGAGTCGGGACCGACTCGACTGCAAACAACAACAACAACAAAATCCTCACAATTGGACTAATAAGCAGTGTCATGATAGATGGAGGAAAAATTGAAGTTGTCAATGATTTCTTATTACTTTGTTTGACAATCAACACTCATGGAAGTAGCAGGCAAGAAATCAGAAGACGTACTGTGCTGGGCAAATCTGCAACAAAAGACCGCTCTCAAGTGCTGAAAAGAAAAGATATCTCTTTGAAGACTAACCCAAGCCAAGGTATTTTCAATCCTCTCATATGAATGAGAAAACTGGACAATGAAAAAGGAAGAATGAAGAAAAGTTGATGTTTTTGAGATGTGGTGTTGGTGAAGAATACTGAAAGTACCATGGACTGCCTGAAGAACTAACAAATCTATCCTGGAAGAAGTACAGCTGGAATGCTCCTTGGAAGTGAGAATGGCTGGACTTTGTCTCACCTAGTTTGGTCATGTTGTCAGAAGTGACAATTCCTTGGAGAAGGATATCATGCTTGGTAAAGTGGAGGGTCAATAAGAAAAGGTAAAGCCCTCAAAGAGATGAATTGACATTGTGGCAATGATGGTCTCAGGTATAGCAAGGATGGTGAGACTGATACAGGACTGGACAATGTTTCATTCTGTTGTATTTAGGATCTCTATGAGTAGGAACTGACTCATTGGCACTTAACAAAAACAACAAAATTATTTAATGTGATCCTGATTGAAATGATAACACGACTTAGTTACATTTACATGAGGTCATAATGGGTAGGTTGTAATCCAATGTGACTGGTGTCCAAATAAGAGAGTAAAAGACAAAAAGGCAGAGATACAGAGAAAAAATGACATGCGATACTTCAGGTATAGGACTTCTTGAGCTACCAGAAGCAAGGAGAAAGTCATGGAACAGGTTTTCCTCAATCTTAGAAACTATTAACATGGTCAGTACTTTGATTTTGCACTTCCAACATCCAGAAAAATGAGACAATAAATTTCTATTGTTATAAGCCAACCAATGTGTGGTAATTTGTCATAGAAGCCCTAGGAAACAAGAACGGGAGTGAATTAGATTTCAAGTAAGTAGTTATTTCTTCAATTTTCCTTGGTACGTATAATTTGTTTTGGACGATTGTAGAATTGTTGAAAGATTTAACCATGATTTTTGACAAAATTAGTCAGCCTCTTACCAAATTAAAGTCTTTAGTAGTGGATTTTTTTTTCTTTTTGCCTCTCACATTATAACAGAAATAGCTTAAATAAGATGGTGAAATTTGTAAAAATAAATCGATGTAAGGTAATTAACCACAGTATGTCACACAGTGTTTTCTTGCATGTTGCTGTGATGCTGGAACATACATCACACATACGACTAAGGTTATCCATGGCAAAATAAGGTTTCAGTGGAGCTCCGGACCAAGACAAAATAGAAAGAAGGACCTGCAGATATACTAAAAAAAATGACCCATGAAAACATTATGAATAGCAACAGAACATTGTTCGATATAGTGCTAGAAAATTACCCCTTTCAGGTGTAAGACTGGTGAAGAGCTGCCTCCTCAAAGTAGAGTTGACCTTAATGACACAGATGGAGTAAAGCTTTCAGAACCTTTCATTTACTGATGTGGTACAACTTAAGATGAGAAGAAATAGCTACAAACATCAATTAATAATCAGAATGTGGGGTGTAAAAAGTATGAATCTATGAAGACTGGATGTTGTTGAGGGAGCTCTGGTAGCATAGTGGCTAAGGCACTTGACTGATAACCAGAAGGCTGGCGGTTCAAACCCACCAGCCACTCCTCGGAAGGAAGATGGGGCAATCTACTTCCGTAGTGATACTGCCTCGGAAACCCAAGGAGGGGTCACTATGAATCGAGGCCACTCCTTGGAAGGAAGGTTGGTCATTCCTACTTCCATAGTGATACTGCCTTGGAAACCCAAGGAGGGGTCGCTATGAGTCGGGGCCGACTCGATGGCAAATAACAACAACAAGAGCATGAAGACTGGAAGTTGGCAAAATGAAGTGGAACTCATAAAGATCAATATCCTAGGCATTAGTGAGCCACAATGGATGGGTATTGGCTATTTTGAATCTGACGATATAGTATATTATGTTAGGAATGACAATTTGAAGAGAAATGATTTAACATTAATTGTCAGAAAGAGTATGTCAAGATCTGTCCCGAAGTACAGCACTGTCAGTGATGGGATAAAATCCATTTTCTTATAATGAAGATCATTTCATATAACTATTACTCAAATTTATGCACGAACAACTAATGCCAGGGATGAAGAAATGGAAGGTTTTTAACAAATTCTGCTGTATAAAACTCATCATACATGCAATCAAGATAAATTGATAAATACCAGTGATTGGAATGTGAGAGTAGGAAAAAAAGAAGGCTCACTAGTGGGGAAATATGGCATTGGCAATAGAAATAATGCCAGAGAATGCATGATGGAATTTTGCAAGACCAAGAAATTATTCATTTCAAATACTTTTTTTTTTTTTTTATCATCATCAGACATTGCAATTAAATATGTAGACCTGATTAAATGGAATACACAAGAATCTGATCTACTACAACTGTGAGAAAGAGATGAAGGAGCACCTCAATATCATGAGTTAAAACAAGTGTAGGGGCATACTGCAGAACAGATCATGAATTTCTCATATTTAAGCTCAAAGCTGAAGCTTCAGAAAATCAAAACAAGCAGAAGTACAACCTTGAATATATCAAATATATCCCACCTGAATTTAAAGACTAATCTCAAGAATATATATGACATAATTAATGCAGGAAGACAAGAAGAGTTATGTAATGACATAAAGGACATCATACATGAAGAAAGCAAATGGTCATTCAAAAGACAGGAAAGAAAGAAAAGACTAAAATGCATGTCAGAGGAGACTCTGAAACTTGCTCTTGAAAGTAGAGTAGCTAAAGTAAATGAAAGAAATAATGAAATAAAAGGGCTAAACAGATTTTAAATGGTGGCTTGAGAAGACAAAGAAAAATCATAATGACTTGTTAAAAGACCTGGAGTTAGAAAAAAGAGAGAGAGAGAGAGAAAGACACTCTCAGCAACTATCAGGCTAAAAGAAATGAAGTAAAATTTCAAAACTCTAGTTGCAACATTGAAGGATTCTATTGGCAAAATATTAAATGACATAGGAAGCATCAAAAGATGATGGAAAGAATACATAAAGTCACTATACCAAAAAGAATTGGTAAATGTTCACTCATTTCAGGAAGCCATAAAATCAAGAACTGATGGTGTAGAAGAAAGAAGTCTCAGCTTCACTGAAGGCATTGGTGAAAAGCATGGCTCCGTTAACTAACAGAGTACCAACTGACATTTTTCAACTAACAGATATGGAAGCAACCATTTAACTGTGCTAAGAAATTTGAAAGACATGGTAAGATGGTGGACTAGGCAAAAAGACTGCACAGACCCTCTTCAACAAAGAAAAGGGAAACCAATTAACACAGACACAGAAGATAATCCTGGACCCCTGAGCCTTGAAGGGAAGGATATAGAAGTGGACTAAACCCCAACTAGCAGAAGAATTTGCATGAAAATACCAAAAAAGGAGACTGACGGAGCTGCAGCCTGGCAGTGATCCTGAGCAATCCTGACAACACAGCACAGACAGCTTGGAAATTCCCAAGTGGTGGCAGGACCTAAGAATTAACCTAATGATCAGCCCTGCTAGCCAAGGACTGCATGGAGGACTGCTCTGATGGCTGGAGAATAAAGGGAAAAGGTGAAGAAAAAGTCAGGCTGAGCTGTGGACTTTTGCCGGTCCAGAGGACACCGCCATTTTGAAAGTTTAAAAGTGGCTTGACTACTTTGGAAATTTAAAGAGATAGCACTCTCGCAGTTTCCTGGGGCTTAAGAACACGCTCTGCTTTCCAGCAACCCCAAGGACACTTGGGACCTGCAAGACTAAAAAGGTATGATATTTGTCTTGTTATTCTTATACCACACACCTGCTTGGTGAACGGAGGTGCAGCCATCCTCCACTGCCACTTACCTTCTGGGCCCACAGGAACTCCATCACAATCTGTGTGCTCAGATAGAGCCTGGGTGCCCTGCCCTGTCCTCCAACAATTTTTTTTTTTTTTTCCTCTTTTTTTTACTTTTATTTTTTTCTTTCTCTTTTCTGGTGATTAGTTTGCTTATATTTGTCTATTTTAAGACAACCTTTATTAATAGTTTTGTCCTTTTTAATATTATTCTTATACTTCCCCTCCAGGTGCTAGTTTTCAGCATTTTTTCTTTTCCCTCTTCCTGGTTGATTATTATTTTTTTTTTTAAATTTTTTCCCCCTTTTTTCTTGTGGTTAACCCCATTCCTTGTTTTTCATTTTGCATTTTTCCCATTTTTTTTTTCTTCATTATTGTCCTTCTCTACCTTTTTTCTCTTAGTGCCCTATCCCAAGATATTGCAGGTTTTCTTGTTTTTTCTCCTTCATTTTCCCTTTTTTCTTCTTTTGGTTACTGTTCCTGTGTGATTGCATGGTGTATGTTTTGTCCATGTGCTTTTAGCTTTTTGATGGTTATTCGATTTTAATTTTTGTCTAAATGAGTGGGAGACAACAACAATCCCTATAAGACACAACTACACCCACACATCCTGCAACTTCACTTACTGAGTGAGAGCCAATACCTCCTTCTCCACCAATGGGCCAATGATAAAAAACCACCAAGAAGAGCCTGAATCATCCTTGGCTGTTCTTCACAAACAGTTAACAGTGATCTAAATACAACAACGTCATGATGCCTCAGAGACAACAGACCATCACAGTCCACACAAAGAAGCAGGATAAAGTGGTAGAAACAAGGGAGCAGGATACAGACCCAGAACACATCCCTGAGGAAGAAGCAGCATTGGAACTCCCTGATAAGGAATTCAAAAGAATTATCTTTAGGTATCTTCAAAGGATTGAGAGACAGACCAAAGAAAACACAGAAAAAAACTTAGAAGAATTTTGGAAGAAAATACAAGAACAAAAAGACAAAATAAATGAAAAATTAGAAATTATTCTAAATCTACAGATAAAAATCTAGAAGATTAATAATAAATTGTCAGAAAGAGATAACACATTGTAAGGGCAAAGGAGAAGAATTGATGCAAGGGAAGACAGAATTAATGAGATTGAAGACAAATACCTGAATACTTCTTTGGAAAGGGATCAATCAGAAAAATAAAAAAAATCAAAGCAAAATGAAGGAATCCTAACGTTCACGTGGGATACCATCAAAAGGAATAACTTACATGTCATTGGAATTCCAGAACAGGAAGAGAAAACAAAACCACTGAGAAAATTATCCAAGATTTGTCGGAGGAGAACTTTCCTGATATGATGAAAGATGAGAATATATCCATTTAGGAAGTCCAATAAACTCCACACAGGATAGACCCCCAAAGGGGGTCATAATCATCAAACTCATCAAAACCAAAGACAAAGAGAGAATCCTGAAAGCAGCATGGGAAAAAAACAAAAAGTTACCTACAAAAGAAAGCCAATAAGAATAAGCTCTGATTTCTCAACAGAAACCATGCAAGCGAGAAGGCAATGGGATGGTATATATAAAACCCTGAAAGAGAAAAATTTTCAACCAAGAATTATATACCCAGCAATTT
>NW_006922238.1:1038084-1038655 GCF_000298275.1 Orycteropus afer afer
CTATGGTACATACACACAATGGAATACTATGCAACACTAAAGAATAATGTAGAATCTGCAAAACACCACATAATGTGGATGAACTTGGAGGACATAATGCTGAGTGAAATAAGTCAATCACAAAAGGACAAATATTGTATTAGTATGTTATTGTAAAATTTAAGGAAAAATTTTATCTATAGAAGGAAATTTGCTTTGTTGGTTCCCATATGTGGGAGGGGATGGGAGGAATCTCTGTTAGATAGATAGAGATATCTATTAATGTGGGTGAAGAAAAGGGCAATGTACCAAATAGGAGTGACCAATATGACAGCATCGAGGATGGGAAAGACATCGAGAGGTACATGGGAGGTATAGACAACAAAGATGAACCCTTTTGCACATACAGTACTGCATTTTCAGTGAAGGCAAACATGGGTATATGAGTGGATAGGTGGGTGGGCAGGCTGAACTATTAGGTATTTCTATGAAATGAGGAGTGTATACAAGAACATGTATAGGGTTGGCAGACAATGGTCCTATGAGTTTATGTGAATGATCAAAATTCCCAGGTGTATAGTAGAGCTGACAA
>NW_006922238.1:1039637-1049003 GCF_000298275.1 Orycteropus afer afer
TTTTTTTTTCCCATTCTAAAGAAAGACAATATATCAAAATACTGTGTGGATTAAAATCAAGAAAGGTATGTTTCAGGTTTATACCCTTTCACCATACTTACTCAATCTGAATTCTCAACAAATAACCTGAAAAGTTGGACCACATGAAGAAGAATGTGTTAGTAGGATCAGAGTAATGCCTGTTAACAACATGCGATATGCAGATGACACTGTCTTGCTTGTTTAAAGTGAAGAGGAACTGAAGCATTTATGGATGAAGATCAAACACTACAGCTTGGAATATAGATTACACCTCAAGATAAAGAAAATAAAAATCCTCATAAGTCAACTAATAAGCAGAATTATGATTAACAGAGAAACAATTACATTTGTCAAAGACTTCATTTTTCTTGGAAAGAAGATCAGAGAAGAGTTGATGCTTTGTATTGTGGTGTTGGTGAAGAGTATTAAATATATAATATACTTCCAGAAAAATCAACAAATCTGTCTTGAAAGAATACAGCCAGAATGCTCCTTAAAAGTGAGGATGGCCAAATGTCATCTTGTGTACTTTGGACATGTTTTCAAGAGGGACCCATATCCTGGAGAAGACCATCATGCTTGGCAAAGTAAAGAGTCAGTGAAAAAAAGGAAACCCCTCAAAATTATGGATTGATATAGCTGCAACAATAGGATCAGACACAACAACACTTGTGAAGATGAGGCAGGACCAGGCAGAATTTCTTTGTATTGTACATAGGCTTGCTATGAGTCATAACCAATATGAGGGTACTCAGCAACAACAATACAAAGGTGATTAAAATAAACTACTTTAATTCTTTTTGCATCCTCTATTTGTTTTAAAAAGTCCTCATCATCTTACAGAGAAAGATTTGCTTTTTCCTTTCTGTTACATGTTTTGGAGTAAGGGTTCATAAATGAATATGCTTTTATTTATATAAAGTTTTTGATGGCAAGACAGAAATATTATCCTCAATAATTAGTACTTTCTGTGTTAATCATGTTCAGGAAATTTCTCTTGTTTATGCTTCTAATAATTCATATGTTCATTACACACAAAATATATATGCATAATATAATATATATTAATTTGAATTTTAATTGTTTGTAAATATTTTTAAAATCAGGAAAATAATATAATTTCATACAAATGCCACATTTCTCATTTATATTCTTAATAATACCTAAATTTTTGGTGTTATTAGTAATTCCATGAATTTAAATAAGTAGTCAATGGACATGAATAAATAGTGTCATTTTGAATGATACACATTTTATTTTCACCTTCTAAAGGAATATTTAATCAGTGTTAATTTATGAGGTTTAAATATCAAGCAACACATATTATTTCTTTTTCGCTCTATCAATAAGCATTTTACAGCTTCAAACGATGTCAAAAGTAATTGATTGAGTGTCATTGTAATCTAAAAGAAACAATAAATCAAATATTCAACAGACCAAGCTATCATAATTAGAAAACTAGTTTTGTTTTTTGTTAAGCAAAACTGATGATTCTGCCAAATAAGAACTTAGACTTAATATATGTTACCAATTTATATTAGTGATTCCATTTACTATATCTATTTTTTAAATAGAGTTATGCTCTATGTATTACTACGTAAGTTAAAGAAGACTAAAACCAGACATATTGCCAATCACTGTCAAAAAGAAATTTATATTTTATCTTTGAAGACGTTTTCTTTCTTAACATACAATTGCACAGGTCAATAGGAAATCATATAAAGCTTAATTGAGGGTAGATTCAAAGTATTTCAGTAATAAATCTGCCAAAATATAAGTTACCTTTATATCATAACATAGTGGATCTTGATAATATTAGTTACTGTTTTTGGTGAGTTTTAATGAGGTGAGAGCAGATCAAGAGCTATATATAGATTAGATAAGTACAACAAAGGCTATTGGGAGGTTAGCTACAATTCTGAAATGATTGTTTCCTTTAATATCCTAAGAATATACAAGTTCATGACAGGAATCCCCACTTTATTATTAATACTTGTACACAGGGAATGTCTTCTTAGTCCATTTTGAGTCTGAATTATCTAGAGGAAGAAACGTCCTGTATCTATAATTCTCTCAAGATATTTATCTAGCTAGAGGTTTTCTGTTTATCACTCATGCATGATTCAATCCTTGGAGAAGTGTCATGCTATAGTGTTTTGGGGCTTAAGCAGATATTTGGTATCTATTTATTTACATTCCAACTAGAGAAAGAAGGAATATCCTGGTAAAATAAATAAAGAAACTATAAACCAGAGATTCTAAATCAAGTAATCATCCTGCCTTAGATACCAGTGGTAATTGAACATTGGTTGCACAGTGCCATCTCAGAACATAAAAAGACAGTATAAATGGCAGGAGTTTTATACCTCAGGATTCCCTTGGTGATGCAGTCAACACACTAGTCTAAGAATCAAGAGTCCTTGGAGATTGACATATATCTAGAAATGACTCAGAAGAAAGACCTTGCTATCTGTGTTCAAAAAGTCAGCCACTGAAAACTGAAGCTCTGTTCTGACACATATTAAGGTACTGCAACTTGGAATAGATTCTATGACAGCTGGTTAGTTCATACTCAAAATAATCAACTAAATAAATATCATAATTCCCATATTTCTCCAGCAAGAGTTTTTAATACAGTATATTGTTAAGGGTAGTCTTGTTGTATAAGCAGATATCAATTAGCTCTATATATTTAGGCTGCTATTCTTAAAACTGGGAGCTCTGGTAGCATAGTGGCTAAGACACTTGCCTGCTAACCAGACGGCTGGCGGTTCAAACCCACCAGCCACTCCTCGGAAGGAAGGTTGGGCAATCCTACTTCCGTAGTGATAACTGCCTCGGAAACCCAAGGAGGGGTCGCTATGAGTTGGGGCCGACTCGACGGCACATAACAACAACAACAACAATTCTTAAAACTAATCACAAATGGATATTTGTCTATTTCTCTTAAGATTCATGATCTAGCCTTGAGAGTTGAAGAGCCCATAATTTATTTCCTAGAGCATATTTATTATATCTATACTCTTTTTGGGTGGGACTAAGATGAGAAAGGCAAAAAACAAAAGAAATATATTTATAAGTATTTCACAATTCTGTGCAGCAGGAAGGAAAGACAAAAGCAGTATTACATGTATATATTGTAGTTATATATAGTATAGGAGGTCTGATGGTGTAATGTCTAAGGCATTTGACTGCTGACAAGAAGGTGGGTGGTTCAAGCTCACCAGCCACTCCTTGGAAAGAAGACTGGGCAATCTACTTCCATAAAGATTTACCACCTAGGAAACCCAAACTAGGTCACTCTGAATCAGAATTGAATTGACGGCAGTGAGTTTATTTATTTATTTATTTATCATTGTTGTTAGATGCTGACCATTCGCCTCTGTCTCAGCGACCCTATGTACTACAGAACAAAACACTCTCTGGTCCTGCACCATACTCACAATTCTTGTTATGCTTGACTCTATCATTGCAGCTACTGTGTCAATCCATCTTGTTGAGGATGTTCCCCCTTTTCACTGAGCCTCTGCTTTACCAAGTCTAATATCCTTCTCCAGTGACTGGTCCTTTCTGATAACATGATCAAAATACATGAGGCAAAGTCTAGCCATTCTCACTTCTAAGAAGAATTCCAGTTTCACTTCTTCCAAGACAGTTTTGTTTATTTTTTTTGCACTACATGGCATTTTGAGTAAGTACCTATCCAAATTCAAACCAAACTCACTGCCATCGTGTCTGTAACAACCTCATAGGTTTCCAAGGCTGTAAATCTTTACAGAAGCAGGTTGCCTCATCTTTCTTCCAGAGGGTGGCTGATGAAAATCACTGACCTTTTTGGTTAGCAGACAAATAATTGCCTTAACTACAGCACCACCAGAGCTCCTTTCAGTTTATACCTAGTAAGATAAAATAAGTCCTATCACATATATTAAAATCAACACAGAAAACAAAATAGATTCTATATATGAGCCAAATTGGTGTTAGAAAATACAAAATTACATATAAACATAAACACATAACTCACATACACACATGTCACTTAAACCGTAATGGGGGTCATGGTAATATATAATTGGAATAAAAATAGAAATCATTTAGTCTAAATGTTTAATTTTCAGAAAAGAACAAAACTATGGTGTAGCAAGGTCAAGTGAACTATACAAATTCACACTAAATTTATTACTTACTACAAAATATTTTTTTAAATTAATTTTTTCAAGATAACATATGTATTTTAAATAGTTACATTTGGCTTGATTATTTAAAAATATTTTTATCTTTGTGTAAAATAAGGATTCACAGTAGCATTCTTTGTATCTGGTAAATATAAAAGAATCCATGTCTTCACTTGATGATTTTCACAATTCTCAGATGGTTAGGACCACTTCTAAGGAACCCTGGTGGTGGTGGTTGTTGTTGTTAGGTGCTGTTGAGTCATCTTCAACTCATACTGACCTTATGTACAGCAGAACGAAACACTGCCCAGTCCTGTGCCTGCCCCACGATACTTGCTGTAGCTGAGCCCATCACTGTAGCCACTATGTTAATCCATCTTGTTGAGGGCCGCCCCTTTTTCATTGCCCTCCACTTTACCAAGCATGACGTCCTTCTCCAGGGAATGTTTCCTAATCTTTCTTCCAATTATATATTACCATGACTCCCATTACAGTTTAAGTGATATGTGTGTGTGTTTATGTTTGTATGTAGCTTTGTTTCATATTTTCTAACTCCAATTTGGCTTATATGTAGAATCTATTTTGTGTTATGTGTTGATTTTAATATGTTTTACAAGATTTATTTTATTTTACTAGGTACACACTGAAAGGAGCTCTGGCGGTGCAGTAGTTAATGCATTTGGCTGCCAACCAAATGCTAATGACCATAGTAGATGGAAGGACGTCTGGCTAGTCTTGCTTCCAAGGAGCACTTCCCACTGCACTTCCTCCAGGACAGATCTGTTAGTTCTTTTAGCAGTCCATGGTATTTTCAGCATTCTTCGGCAACACGACAGCTCAAAAGCATCGACTCCTCTTTAGTCTTCCTTATCCATTGTCCAGCTCTCACGTGCATGAGGTGATTGAAAATACCATGGCTTGTGTCAGATGAACCTTAGTCATCAAGGAAACATCTTAGCTCTTTAGCACTTGAATGAGGTTTTTTGCAGCTGATTCACCCAGTGCTGATATCTTGACTGCTGCTTCCATTGATGTTTATCAGAGAACCAACACGAAGTCTTTGACAACTTCAATCTTTTCTCCATTTATTGTAATGCTGCTTATACGTCCAGTTGTGAGGATTTTTATTTTCTTTATATTCAAGTGTAATCCATACCACAGACTGCCATCTTCAATCTTCATCAGTAAGTGCTTCCAGCTATCCTCACTTCCAACAAGCAAAGTTGTGATGTCCATGTATCACAGATTGTCACTGAGTCTTTCTCCAATCCTGATGCAAAATTCTTCTTCAGAGAGTCCAGCTTCTTGGATTATTTGCTCAGCATTGAGATTGAATAAATATGGTGAAAGGATACAACCCTGATGAACTCTCTTCTTGATTTTAAACCATGCACTATCTCCTTATTCTGTTTGATCAGCAGCCTCTTGGTCTATGTACAGGTTATTAATGAGTACAATTAAGTGTTCTATAGTTACCTTTCTTCTCAATGTTATCCAGAATTTGTTATGATCCACACAACTGAATGCTTTTGCATAGTCAATGAAACAGAAGTAAACATCTATCTGATATTCTTTACTTTCAGCCAAGATCCATCTGACATCAGCAATGAAATCCCTTGTTCCACATCCTCTTCTGATTCCAGCTTGCATTTTTGAAAGTTCTCTGTCAATATATTGGTGCAACCATTTTTGAATGATCTTCAGTAAGATTGTACTTGCATGTGATATTAATGATATTGTGTGATAATTTCCACATTCTGTGGGATCACATTTATTTGGAATGGGTACAAATATGGATCTCTTCCAGTCAGTTGTTCAAGTAGCTATCTTCCAAATCTCTTGGCATAGCCAAGTGAGTGTCTCCTGCAGGGCATTTGTTTGTTGAAACATCTCAATGGGTATTCCATCAATTCCTGGAGCCTTGTTTGTCACCACTTCACTCAGTGCAGCTTTGACTTCTTCCTTCAGTACCATTGCTTCTTGATCATATACCACCTCCCGAAATGGAGGAATATTGGCCAGTTCTTTTTGGTACAGTGAGCCTGTGTATTCCTTCTATCTTCTTTTGATGTTTCCTGCACCATTCAATATATTGCGTATGTTTTGTTATTATATGCCGTGGAGTTGGACACAACACATAGTGACCCCTCCTTGGGTTTCCGAGGCAGTATCACTACAGAAGTACGTTGCCCAACCTTCCTTCCAAAGATTGGCTGGTGGGTTTGAATCACAAGCCTTCTGGTTAGCAGTCAACCCCTTGCACAGCAGAATGAAACACTGCCCAATCCCACAACAGCTCCATGATCCCTGCTATACTTGAGCCTATCATGGTAGCCACGGTGTTAATCCATCTCGCTGAAGGCCTCCCCATATTTCGTTGACCATTCACCCTACCAAGCATGACATCCTTCTCCAGGGAATGGTCCCTTCTGACAACATGACCAAAATAGGTGAGACTAAGTCTGGTCATTCTCACTTCCAAAGAGAATTTTGGGTGCACTTCCTCCAGGACAGATCTGTTAGTTCTTTTAGCCTTCCATGGTACTTTTAACATTCTTCGCCAGCACCACAACCCAAAAGCATCAACTCTTCTTTGGTCTTCCTTATTCATTGTCCAGGTCTCACATACATACGAGGCGATTGGAAATATCATGGCTTGTGTCAGGTGCACCTTAGTCCTCAAGGAAACATCTTTGCTCCTTAGCACTTGAAACAATTCCTTGGTGATTGACTTTCCCAATGCTACACATCTTCTAATATCCTGACTGCTGCTTCCATTGGCATCAATTGTAGAACCAAGCAACATGAGTTCTTTGACAACCTCAATCTTCTCTCCATTTACTGTGATACTGCTCATTAGCCCAGTTGTGAGGATTTTTGTTTTCTTTATATTGAGACATAATCCATACTGCAGACTGTATTCTTCAACCTTCATCAGTAAGTGCCTCAAGTCATCCTCACTTTCAGCAAGCAAAGTTGTATTGTCTGCATATCTCAGGTTATTAATGATTCTTCCTCCCATCCTGATGCCACATTCTTCATATTGTCCAGCTTCTCAGAGTATTTGCTCAGCATATAGATTGAATAAGTGTGGGGAAAGGATAAAATCCTGACACACTCCCTTCTTGATTTTAAAACCATGTAGTGTCCCCTTTTCCATTCAAATGACAACCTCCTGGTCAAGGTACAGGTTTCTCATGAGTACAATCAAGTGTTCAGGAATTCCCATTCTTCTCAATTTTATCCAAAATTTATCATGATCCGCAAAATCCAATGTCTTTGCATAGTCAATAAAACACAAGTAAACATCTTTCTGGTATTCTTTGCCTTGAGCCAAGATCCATCTGACAGCCACTATGATATCCCCTGTTCCACATGCTCTTCTGAATCCAGCTTGCACCTCTGGAAGTTCTCTGTCAATATACTGCTGCAACCGTTTTTGAATTATCTTCAGTAAAATCTTACTTACATGTGATATTAATGATATTGTTCTATAATTTCCACATTCTGTGGGATCCTTTTTCTTTGGAATGGGTACAAATATGGATCTCTTCCAGTCAGTTGGCCAGGTAGCTCTCTTCCAAATCTCTTGGCATAACTGAGTGAGCGCCCCCAATGGGGCATCCATTTGTTGAAATATCTCAATCGGTATTCTGTCAATTCCCAGAACCTTGTTCTTCACCAATTCTTTTGTTACAGCTTGGACTTCCGCCTTCAGTACCATTGGTTCTAGATCATTTGTCACTTCCTGAAATGGATGAAGATCCACCAGTTCTTTTTGGAACAGTGATTCTGTGTATTTCTGCCATCTTCTTTTGATGTTTCCCGCATCATTCAATATTTGCCCATAGAATCTCAACATTGTAACTCGAGGCTTAAATTTTTTCCTCAGTTTTTTCAGCTTGAGAAATGCCAAGTATGTTCTTCTCTTTTGGCTTTCTAACTTGATGTCTTTTCACATTTCATTATACTAATTGACTTTGTCTTCTTGAGCTGCTCTTTGCAATCTTCTGTTCAGCTCCTTTTTCTTGTAATTTTTTCCATTTACTTTAACTATTCTTCATTCAATGGCAAGTTTCAGAGTCCCTTCTGAAATCCATTTTGGGCTTTTCTTCCTTACTTGTCTTTTTAATGACCTTTTCCATTCTTCATTGATGATGTTCTTGATGTCATCCCATTTCCTTTGGTTTTCAGTAATTGGTGTTCAGTACAATCAAATCTATTCTTTAGATGGTCTCTAAGTCCAGGGGGAATGTTATCAACATCATATTTTGGCTCTTGTAGCTTGTTTCAATTGTCTTCAACTTCAACTTGAACTTGTATATGAGCTGTTGATGGTACGCTGGTGGTACAATGGTTAAATGTTCATCTGCTAACCAAAAGATTAGTGATTCAACCTCTCTCAGTAGAAAACCATGTGGGACAATTCTACTCTGTAACACGTGGTCACTATGAGTCAGATTCTAGTCATCATCATCCAACATAAGGATTACTTCTACATGGAAGTAATGTGGGAATCCCAGATACCAAAAGGGGTGCTTAGCAAACAGAAATTTATTTTCTTTCAGTATAGAAACTAGACTTCTGAAATCAGGTTCCAAGTTCTAGAGGAAATCTTTCTCCTTTGGTTGGCTCTGAAAAAGATCTTTGTCTTTTTTTAGCTTGTTTCTTGGTTCTTTGAAAATCTCATGTAACATGACTTCTATCTTTTCCCATCTTTGCTTTATTCTCAATGCCTAATCTCTCCTTCTACATCTCAAGAGAGATTGACTTAAGATAAACTTTATACTAATATTATCTAATTATCATAATAAATAAATCCATTCCAAAATGAGATTATAACTACAAATACAGTTTTAGGACTTATAGCACACACAGACAGACACATATATATGTTATGTTGTTGTTGTTATGTGCCATTGAGTCAGACCTGACTCATAGCTACCCTTCCTTGGGATTCTGAGGCAGTATCACTATGGAAGTAGATTGCCCAACCTTCCTTCAGAGTGACTGGTGCATTTGAACCACCATCCTTCTGGTTATCAGTCAAGTGCCTTAGGCACTATGCTACCAGAGCGCTCTCTCCCTCTCTCTCTCTCTCTCTCTCTCTGTATATATATATATATATATATATATATATATATATATATATATATATACAGAGAGAGAG